>NC_134485.1:254430982-254640982 GCF_040206685.1 Ascaphus truei
TTGCTATATTTAATCGAGATCATGGAATGTAATTGCAGTTTCGCTGATATCAGATGTTAACTTAAGGTTCAGTTGATTATTGTTCACGTGTGTGATGAATTCAGAAAAAAGTGTGGCAGATCCCTTCTCAATAACATGATGTAATCTATGTACCTGGTTAATGTGGTCAGTGCACACATGGACATCTTCCCACCAGCCCAGGTACAGGTTGACATAGGTAGGCACTCAGGCCATGCCGATCGCTGTGCCCTGGGTCTAGTGGTAGTATTTTCCATTAAAGACAAAGTAATTATGTGTCAACATGAATTCCAAGAGGTTTAGGATGAAAGTATTGTGCTTCCCAAATCTGAGTCCCTGTGGATTAAAAGTGAGCACAAGCCCATTATTTTGTCTGATGCTGGTATAGAGCGACTTCACGTCAAGACTAGCAAGGAAAGTATCAGAGGTGACTGTGACACCATTTAATCTATTGAGGATGTCCGTGGTGTCTTGGACGTGGGAAAGAAGGCTTGTGATGGCTCTGAAGAACTCTGTCCACATACACATTTTCACGGGGACCAGTACTTTAAACACCTAAACCACCGGGATCACTATCACCAGACAGGACACAATAATTGAATGAACGAAAGTTTATTCTGGCTAGCCAGCAAACACACAAAATACAAGATCAAAGTGAAACACTCACCAACTGGGTGTCTGGGGGGAAGACTCTAGCCTCAACTAGGTGCAGGAGCCTGCTTCAGAAGGTTTATCCTGTACGCTTCAAGTCCCGCGCTTCTCTGCTGAGATCAGTGCTATTTCGCACAAAGCACTTTCAAATCTCCCGCCAGTCGTGTCTCCGATCAGCTCCAAAGATGTTCTGGTTTCCTGCATCATCCGCTCTCCTTAAATAAACCCCACTGGCTATAATATAGATGGAGCCAGAGCCGCCGGCCAATCACAGCGTGTATAATGACTGTGCAGCCAATCAGAGGATGAGGGCTCGCCCGGCTGCACCAATGAGGGGCGGCTTAAGTGCTCAGGACCGCCCCTGGATGACAGAGCTAATGGACAGTGAGGAATTCAAACTTGCCAATGGGAATCGTGCCTACGGGGCTCAGACCCAGCAAACGGTTCCCTTGTCAAGTGTTGTACCTCACGCTGGGTAGGTGCCTCAGTGTCTGCAGGGAACAAAGGCTCTACCCCGCGGTGAGCCCGTCCCCGGACCTGATCCTCAGCCCTTGCCCGCTCACCATTTGTCCCGGGACTTAGCTGCTCCCAGCCTTTTGTTACGACCCGGCATTTATCTGCAGACAGCCCAGTTAAGTGAATTACTAACTGTATGGGGAACATGCTACTTTCTAACATGGGGAATAAAAGTACACTTTTAATGTTAGTGTCCCCTTTCCCCAATTCTTACAGTTTTCCCCCATCCAGGCATCACACCGTGATTATTGCACGTTTCTGAAAGGGGTTACACAAAACATTTCATACAGTGGCCAACATGAGCCTCACAGAGGTGGCCATTACACACGGTATTGGGCCAGCCAGCCGGGCTTCACCTTTATTATGTGAGGCTGGCTACCCCTACCGTCACACACGCTTCAGTGAGGCAATTGTTCCCTGACATGATGGGTCGACCGGGTGGATGTTGCTGGTTCTTGTGGACTTTAGGCAGACTGTAGAAAGTTGCCACTGTAGGAGATTTAGGAAGCATAATTCACACTCTGATTTATTGATCAAATTATTATCAAGACCTCTTTGATGTATTGACCAGAAGAGTAAAGTGGGACTGCTGTTGATGATTCGGTAGCACAGTTTGTCACCCAGTAGGCGTTTATTCTCAGTCACACATGCATCAGTATCCTGGATGACAATGTTACCACCTTTGTCTGATGGTTTAATGACTAATTCAGTATTTAGCCATTAAAGCAGCAGTCCCACCTGGGAATTTCTTTTTTTAATTTTAATTACTTATCTGAATTGTGGGTTTCCCCAGAACGGATGTGTGTTACGCCACAGTTTGAGCTATTGTATAATTTTTTTGTGTGATTTTGTCACACAAACTACTAACATGTGCTTGGGTCATGAATCGAAAGCAGCAACATCGAATCCTCAATTGCCCTGGTGGACCTTTCTTCACCCCGTACACGCCGCTCTGGGGAAACCTCCGGTTTAGGTAAAATTTAAATCGCCAATTACAGTGAATTCTAGTGTAAGGTTCACCACATTTTCTAACACACTCATTCACAAAATTGTTTAACCATTTGTAACCCGAGCTGCTTTTACATACATTAAATAAGACAACACATTTTGATTGGATGTATGAGGTTTGGAAAAATACTTTCCGGGTTTTCAGGTTCCTGGTTTGGAATTTTGCTCTTGCTCGTCCTCTGTGGCCGAATCGTCCATCTTTGTTTCTGGCAACTTCCTTTAAATAGACAGCCCACTGAGCAGGAAGTTGCAGAGCAAAGTTCCAGTTCATGCTGAGTTCCTGCTACGTGCTTATACCTATTGTCTTCCACGTTACCAGTCCCGGCTCACGTACCTCGACTATCTGTCTTCAGCCTGCCTCGACCTCTGCATCCACACCGATTACGCAACTCTGCTGCTAGGCCTGACCTTCAGCCTACGATGCACTACTCTATCAGCACTCTGTCCCTCGGATCAGGTCGGTTCTTTCACCTTCCTCCCTCAGCCCTGTGGGTCTGCTTCCTGCTTAAGACAAGCATTGTTAGATTTTGATCGGCCCAAATATGACCCCGCTAAGATTGGACAAGCCGTTAACACTTCAAGAACAGTACTTGGGGGATCATGAGCAACGCCTCGCCCTACACGAACAACAACTGGCACGGATGTGTGATGCGGTGCAGGACTTAGTCACCCACATAGGCACACATCAGCCAGACTTGAAGGCTGCAGAGGCAGCTACAATACCGCTTCCCTTATCTCCAGAGATCAGAGAACCTCGGATCCCAACTCGTCTACGGTATGGTGGGGACCCTATGACATGCAGGGGATTTCTTAATCAATGCTCTATCCAATTTGAATTACAACCGTCCATGTTCACCATGCACCGAGCCCGGGAGGCATACATAATTTCTCTGCTCACTGACGAGGTACTGGCCTGGGCCTCCCCGCTCTGGGAGAGGGATTCACCCCTGATCAGCGGCTCCCCTGCCTTCATCATACTTTCAAATTGGTGTTTGACTCTCCAGGACGTGTAACTTCAGATTCAGCTTCACTCCTGTGGATCCGCCAGGGAACTCGCACGGTAGGTCAGTACGCCATTGAGTTTCGCACCCTCGCGGCATGCGCAGGGAGTAGCAACATGGCCGCCGCCTCCCTTGGAGCTCCGGCGACCGGATCGCCCCTCTACTAGCTCCTGCAGCTTGCCGGTGGTTCCCCTGGTGTAGCAGAGGTAAGTGGGGAACTGAAGGAGGGGGGAACCAGGGAACCCAGGATATACATAAAAACATGCAGTGTCAATTTTTAGGGCCTTTAGGGAAAAGCTAAAAACCGGGACATTTGAACAATTTTGAGAAAATCGGTTAAGCTGGGACTTATGGTAACCCACGGGAAAAAAAAAAACTTTTTTTGAAGGTCGCAAACTCAAAATACAGCTTTAAAAAAAGTAAATTGTATTTGCATGTTTTGATTTAAAATCATTCTAAAAACAATGATCAGAATGTGAGACACAGCAGGTCTTCTGGTGTTAAGAGATGAAATACAAGGCTTCAGGAGCCCACTGGTCCCTTTGTCATGGAACCTTACAACATTATTAAGCCCATAAAGGAACTGTTTCCACTCTACAGTTATTATAACATTATGGCACACTTTATTTTTTACACAAAACATTTGGGTCTGTATCAAGGCAAAAGTAATGCAATTCTGGGGTAAATTTTTTTTTTTTGCACAGCATCAGGAAAAAAATAATCCCATTGAAATCCATAGGATTTTTTTCCGATGACATATCAGGTGCAGTTTGTTTTGCCCCAGAACTGCACTCTTCCCCCTGCACACGGGCCCTTTGAAGGCAGAGCACTGCCGGAACCATAGTGTGTGTGATAGCGCCGGGCGGGAGATATTGAGGTTGCAGCGGCGCTGTCACAACAACAGCTGCAGACATAGGGAGAGGGGCATTGTGGGAAGTGACAGAAGCTTTCGGCGGGTTTTGTTAAAATGGCGCCGTTGCCAGTGGCTGCGGTGACCGTTAACGGCTGAGTGGGCGGTTAGAAGTCAAAGGGGAGGGAGCGGCGCGAGGCGGGGAACTGCCCCCCACCCCCTCCCCTCAGACAAGGCGCACGCGGGGCGGTGAAGCTGACAAGTCATCGTCAGAATGGCGAACCCGGATCAGAAGTCCCCGAACGTTCTGCTGCAGAACCTGTGCTGCCGGATACTGGGCAAAGGGGAAGGTAACGGAGAGCAACCCCTCACATACTGTACAGCACTGTATACACCAGCAGCACCTCACATACTGTACAGCACTGTATACACCAGCAGCACCTCACATACTCTACAGCACTGTATACACCAGCAGCACCTCACATACTCTACAGCACTGTATACACCAGCAGCACCTCACATACTCTACAGCACTGTATACACCAGCAGCACCTCACATACTGTACAGCACTGTATACACCAGCAGCACCTCACATACTGTACAGCACTGTATACACCAGCAGCACCTCACATACTGTACAGCACTGTATACACCAGCAGCACCTCACATACTGTACAGCACTGTATACACCAGCAGCACCTCACATACTGTACAGCACTGTATACACCAGCAGCACCTCACATACTCTACAGCACTGTATACACCAGCAGCACCTCACATACTGTACAGCACTGTATACACCAGCAGCACCTCACATACTGTACAGCACTGTATACACCAGCAGCACCTCACATACTCTACAGCACTGTATACACCAGCAGCACCTCACATACTCTACAGCACTGTATACACCAGCAGCACCTCACATACTGTACAGCACTGTATACACCAGCAGCACCTCACATACTCTACAGCACTGTATACACCAGCAGCACCTCACATACTCTACAGCACTGTATACACCAGCAGCACCTCACATACTCTACAGCACTGTATACACCAGCAGCACCTCACATACTGTACAGCACTGTATACACCAGCAGCACCTCACATACTGTACAGCACTGTATACACCAGCAGCACCTCACATACTGTATACACCAGCAGCACCTCACATACTGTACAGCACTGTATACACCCGCAGCACCTCACACACTGTACAGCACTGTATACACCAGCAGCACCTCACATACTGTACACCACTGTATACGCAGCAGTACCTCACATACTGTACACCACTGTATACACCAGCAGCACCTCACATACTGTATACACCAGCAGCACCTCACATACTGTACAGCACTGTATACACCAGCAGCACCTCACATACTCTACAGCACTGTATACACCAGCAGCACCTCACATACTCTACAGCACTGTATACACCAGCAGCACCTCACATACTGTACAGCACTGTATACACCAGCAGCACCTCACATACTCTACAGCACTGTATACACCAGCAGCACCTCACATACTCTACAGCACTGTATACACCAGCAGCACCTCACATACTCTACAGCACTGTATACACCAGCAGCACCTCACATACTGTACAGCACTGTATACACCAGCAGCACCTCACATACTGTACAGCACTGTATACACCAGCAGCACCTCACATACTGTATACACCAGCAGCACCTCACATACTGTACAGCACTGTATACACCCGCAGCACCTCACACACTGTACAGCACTGTATACACCAGCAGCACCTCACATACTGTACACCACTGTATACGCAGCAGTACCTCACATACTGTACACCACTGTATACACCAGCAGCACCTCACATACTGTATACACCCGCAGCACCTCACACACTGTACAGCACTGTATACACCAGCAGCACCTCACATACTGTACAGCACTGTATACGTAGCAGCAATTCTCATACTGTACAGCAATATACACAGCAGCACCTCACATACTGTGCAGCACTGTATACACAGCAGCACCTCACATACTGTACAGCACTGTATACACAGCAGCACCTCACATACTGTACAGCACTGTATACACAGCAGCACCTCACATACTGTACAGCACTGTATACACAGCAGCAGCACCTCACAAACTGTACAGCACTGTATACAAAGCAGCAGCACCTCACAAACTGTACAGCACTGTATACACCAGCAGCACCTCACATACTGTACAGCACTGTATACACCAGCAGCACCTCACATACTGTACAGCACTGTATACACCAGCAGCACCTCACATACTGTACAGCACTGTATACACCAGCAGCAATTCACATACTGTACAGCAATATACACAGCAGCACCTCACATACTGTACAGCACTGTATACGTAGCAGCAATTCACATACTGTACAGCAATATACACAGCAGCACCTCACATACTGTGCAGCACTGTATACACCAGCAGCACCTCACATACTGTATACACAGCAGCACCTCACATACTGTGCAGCACTGTATACACCAGCAGCACCTCACATACTGTATACACAGCAGCACCTCACATACTGTGCAGCACTGTATACACCAGCAGCACCTCACATACTGTATACACAGCAGCACCTCACATACTGTACAGCACTGTACATACATCAGCACCTTACAGCAATGTAAATGTGTTCCCTGGCAGAAAACCCCCCACAACATTATACTGTAAATATAACATGACTAGACACCACCAAGGTGCACAGCATGTCATTCATATACACTGACCCCATTATCCCAGTTGTGTATATACACACAATGCATGTTATTCATATACATAGACACCAAAGTTGTATACACTGCGTGCATATCGTGGTATATACACAGCACCCATGCCCCTCATATACACACAAACCTTATGCACAGCACCCGTGCCCCATATATACACTCAGACCTCATTACAACATTGCTACTGTATATACAGAATATACATCTAGTGCATGTACACCGCAATCTACAAATGTGTGTGTATACATCCAAGATAACCACGGCGTTATATTGTGTACAAACCATGTAATGCATGTAAAACATGCATACAGATCTTTATATTGGCAGTATTAAACAGAGCATGTATATACTTCATATAACCAGTCATTGTAAGCATGTTATATGAAGAGTGCACACACTTTATAATAACCTCAATGCATGCATCTTACAAGCACTGTGCTTTTATACACAGGCATCATACCCAATTGTTATAGACAGAGCTTGAATGTACTTTGTATATATACACCTCATAACCACTGCTCTATAGCCAGGGCAGAGCACATACACACCTACTAACTGCAGAGCAACAGTATATGCATAAAACATGTAATACATATAAACACACAAACTTGCATGTATTATATGCAGATAATCCTGTCCAAGTGTATGCAATAAATGTATTTAAATAGACCTCGCCACTAAATATTGCAGTGTGCGCAGTGCATGGCACAAATGCAGCTACACACAAACCACAACCTTGCCCTGTATCATATACTGCGTGTGCCATAAATGCATTTACACAGACTTCACAACCACTCATATGTTTTAGACAAGTAGGCAGAAGCGCACTCAGTACATGTACTGTATTAATGAATTGCATTTCCTCATGTAGGGCAAGGGTGCTCAAGCCCAAACTCAGACTGAGCCTCTGATGGAGCCACCTGTGTTGAAGCAGGGATATCCTGAAAGCCTGACCTGTTGGAGGGGCTTGAGCCCCCAAACCCCCTCCCCTCTGATGTAGAATATGGGATACCATTGAAACTGAATTATAAACTTAATGTGCATCATTTGGAGATATGTATTGAGTTGCAAATGTTAAGTCTAGGAACGTATTTTTTGTTGTCCCATTTTTACCATTAAATCAAGGTTCTTTGCTCAAAAATTGCGCTGGGAAATATTTTTGTTGGAGGAATTAGTCTGCAAAATGATATACATCAGTGTGTGCCTCTTCACTCGAGAGATCAGTATTTAATGTAGGAAACAAAAGGGGTGTAAATATTGAGCTCGTGCTTGCCCTCCCATGTAAAGTACAGCACACTTCTGTCCCTGTGCTGCTGAGAGCAGCAGCCTTCCAAAGAGCTCCTAGAACAAGAACTCCCAAATGAGAGTTCCAGAACAGATACAAGAAAACTGTGCACAAGCGACCAGGAAAATTAGTATTAATAAATACAATTTATTAGGTAAATTTACCAACGATGTGTTAAATAGCACAATAAGAACCCAAAGCACACTGACCATGTACAGTATGCTTAGTAAAAAAATAAATTAAAAAAACTGCACTTCAAACGTTGACAAATAATATGGTGTCACAGTACAGAGATTATATTAATGGTTAACTGTCCTATTAGGAGCATATACAAAGTAAAGTAACCAGGTAGACATTAAAAATAGCATGCATAAAGGGTACCAAGATTAAATCTTGTGTGTATATATAAACATCACTGTAAACTTACAGAATGATTCAAGTTACACCAGATGAACCAGACCGCTCTCCTAATTATTAGTCCTGGGATAATTAGTAGCAGGGGCACAGGGGTATATCATAACAATGTATACAGTTTGGGCTCAAGAAGAGTCAGAAAGAGATCCCACAAAGATGCTCTCTATGCCAGTGTATATGTATATTTAGGCTAACAAAAGGCCCATAGTTAAATACTGTACCTCCTTTTGGTCAATCTCTTAACCACGTTGGGATCAGTAATAATGAACAAAATAATATTTTATTTCTCTCTCTCTCTCTCTCTCTCTCTCTCTCTCTCTCTCTCTCTCTCTCTCTCTCTCTCTCTCTCTCTCTCTCTCTCTCTCTCTCTCTCTCTCTCTCTCTCTCTCTCTCTCTCTCTCTCTCTCTCTCTCTCCTCCATTTCTCCATTTCTCGGGAGTAGTAGAAAAGTTACTTCTTGTTAGTTGGGTCTGTCCTGTGTGGTATAAAGGACAGATATCTGCATAGTCGTATAACTAGCAGGATATACGCTTCTTAGTATAAATACTTATTGGAGTAAGAACCTATGTATATTGGGCATTAGATTGGTATTGGCAATGGGAGCACAGTGAGTGTTTAAATAATAAAATTGACAACTGTGATTAACAATACATTGTATCACTAATCTCCTATTGGGTTGTACCTGTAATCCTCTCCAGCCATTGCTAATACTATGATGATCTGACACAAAACGTAGCAAAATCGTACCTCATAAATGGAGTGCTAGAAATGTATCAGTAGGTCGTTCTAACAATATCCTGTCCGCAGCACACTAAGCAGCATAAGTATTTCCACCAATCTCACTATAATATTCTCGACTGCAAAATAGCTATCTAAATGATCTCCACCAAAGTGTCAGTGATTGTAGCACTATGGTGTCAAGTGAGACCCCTATCTGTAAAGAGCTGCACTTAACCCACAAACGCACACCTAGCTGTACATGGTCATATTGAGTGAATGCAGCTATGGTACATTCTAATAATACAGGCAGGGCCACCAACAGAAATCATGGGGCCCAGCACAAATGAAAGGAGCTGCCCCCCCCCCCCCCAACCCATAGCGCACCAACCACGTAAAAAAAAATTAGCGTGCAAATTTTACTTAACCCCCAATACATATAAAAAATATACGACCACCTCCCACCCCCCACCCCACCAATACATATAAAAAATACACCCCCAATACAAATAAAAATCAGACTTACCTTGTGGATGGTGGCTTGGGGGGGGGGTGGCGCAATGGCTGCGGGATGGTCTGTGGCTGATTGGGGGTGGAGGGGGGGGGTTGCTGTGTTATGGGCAGTGGGTTAGGGAGTGGCGATGTCTGATACTGGGGCCAGTGCGCCGGTGGTTGCTACTGGGGTGGGGGGACGTTGCTGCGGCAGGACTGGTGGCTGCGAAGGGGGTGCGGTTGCTACAGGGAGGGGTGGCGTTAGGCCGGTGGCTGCAGGATGGCTGGGGGGGTGTGGAGAGGCGGTGTCTAGGGTTGCCAGGTGGCGTGTCCAAAAATACTGGACACAATGCTAAAATATGCGAGACCATCCCAATACATATAACAATATACCCCCACGTCCTCCCAAAACATATAAAAATAGCCCCCCCAATACATATAAAAATAGCCCCCAATACATATAAAAATACCAATAATAGTTCTAGCGATCACTGACTAATACGATAAATTTCAAAAGCAGGATAAATACCAAATCAAAAAATATATTTAATACTAGCACAAGATATATACATGGAGCAGTGCGACACAAGCAAAATGATATAGCGCAAAAAACTCAAAACATAGGTAGCATAGGGGCATACCCCAGGGATAGGGAGTGGGAAAACAAGGGGGGGTGGGGGGAGATAAGGGGGGCAACTTTTCGGGGAAATCCCCATCCTCGGGCCCATTCCCTCATGTCCCAAGAGTACATAAGGTTCTTCCCTAACCTCAGTACCCCCAAATATTGAGCAAAGCCCCTAAAGCACAGAACAACTGATAACCTTCTAAGCAATAAGTGCTGAGAAAATATGATCCAGCAGTAGCAAAGAGCATAAGTGAATCAGCAAAATAGTTCAAAATCAAAACCACAGGGCATGAGACGGCAATCGTTGTTTCTATCACTCTCTTCTCCTGCTGCAAGGGGCTGCTGAATGAGTTTGTGTGATCCAGTGTAGATAAGGGCTGACGGTGCGCAGTGCTTGTCCGTTTGAGAACTTCTGAGGAGAGGAGATCCGTGCACACGCATCCGACCCGCGAGCGCGCCTGCACAGTGTAGTTCAGGGTAGTGGGGGCTGGATCTCGCTCCTCCTTTGGGAGGGCCTGTTCGAAACCACACCCACATATGTCTGTGGGTACATAATACTCTGCAGAATTACCCTCTTTGTCGTCTGCATGTCAGTCCCACACAGGATCATATGCATTAGAAGTTGAAATTGTCCTGTCAAGCAGGTAGTCCAAAAGAACTACCTAAAGTGAAATGAAAGCATGAATAAAGAACGTTAAAACAACTCTCGTGTGAAACTTTGTCCAAACATAAATGCGTATTAATAAAGACAAATAACGAAAAATAACAGGAGAGCTCCACCTGACAAGTGTATGTAACCACCGATGTCCTGGGATAGAGGTGGGTGGAGACAACCATACATGAGGGATGGATCAATACACCAAGACTGCTACTAGTGACCCATGCTGGCCTAGCCACATACCTCAGAATAAGGGGCAACGGAATCGTTGTAGTGCCAGGTCACTGAGGCAAATCTTAGAGGCTGCCGGTTATAGGGCGCTGCACACATACCATAGGACCAGGTTAAATCAAAGGTAACCAAATAGAACATAGCATATTAGAAGTAGCAACTAAGGTCCAGTTCCTTGTTCATGCTCCTCTGGGCCATGCTTTTTAGAAGCCTGATCCATCTGGATTCCTCCTGGAGTAACAACCTTTGTGTATCTCCGTCCCGGCGACTCGTCCTCATACCATCAATAACCTGGTACCTTAGCTGGCTAGCATTATGCCCAACAATTGTGAAGTGATGGGCCACGGGTGCTTCTGGATCACATCTCCGGATGGCAGCCTTATGTTGTCTAATCCTATCCTTCACTAACTGTGTCGTCTCCCCCACATATCCCAGACCACAAGGACACTTAATAAGATAAATGACATGTCTAGACAAACGTGTAAAAGTCCTTTTATCTGAATAATCATTAAACCCGCCGATAAAGGTGGGGCCATAGTCGTCATGAATAAGGGTGACGATAGGTCAGAGATTCTGAGGCAACTAGGGGACATTAATAGTTTCAGGCAGGTAGATCAAAATCCCACACATGAGGTTGCTAAAAAAAAAAAATCTTGCAGGTCGTAAACCAATCATACATGAGTGGTGTATTATCTAAAAAGCAAAAAAAAATTTGAATAAAAAAAGACCCTATAACACCTGTATTATACACACTACCTAAATTTCATAAAAATGTATCATCCCCACCTAAAAGACTACTGTAATTGTCGCAGGGACTGATTCAATTAGTATGGTTGTCTCCACCCACCTCTATCCCAGGACATCTCTTTACTCTACAGATCGGTGGTTACATACACTTGTCAGGTGGAGCTCTCCTGTTATTTTTCGTTATTTGTCTTTATTAATACGCATTTATGTTTGGACAAAGTTTCACACGAGAGTTGTTTTAACGTTCTTTATTCATGCTTTTATTTCATTTCACTTTAGGTAGTTCTTTTGGACACCCTGCTTTATGGGATAATTTCAAGTATTATGTACCCACAGACATATGTGGGTGTGATTTCGAATGTTTTGACTACTTGATTCTACATTGCGCATGCGGGACTGATGCGCGCGCATGGTTCTCCTCTCCTCAGTAGTCCTCACATGGACATGCACTGCGCGGGCCAGATGGTTCTCCTCTGTGAGTCCACACGGGGACATGCGCATTGAATATGAGAATACGTGGACGCAGTCAGCTGTTCCCTATCCCTGATGACAGCTCTATCAGCTGCTGGCTATGTATTCACTTCACGTCCTCTGATGACATTACACCGTCAGCCCTTATCTACACTGGATCACACAAACTCATTCATTCAGCAGCCCCTTGCAGCAGGAGAAGAGAGTGATAGAAACAACGATTGCCGTCAGATGCCCTGTGGTTTTGATTTTGACCTATTTTGCTCATTTACTTACGCTCTTTTGCTACTGCTGGATCATATTTTCTCGAGTTTTTTGTGCTATATCATTTTGCTTGTGTCGCACTGCTCCATGTATATACCTTGTGCTTGTATTAAATATATTTTTTGATTTGGCATTTATCCCGCTTTTGAGATTTGTCCTTTTAGTCAGTGAATGCTGGAACTATTATTAATATTTTATTAATTGATTAGGAGGAAATTGGGTCCTTCTTTGGTTCCTTGTCTGCACCCTGCAGTTAGCTATTACTGTCGGATATTAAGAGTGCTGTCTATCACTATTTTTGTTTTATATAAAAATACCCCCACTTCCCCAATACATATAAAAAGTACCCGACCTCCCCAATACATATAAAAAGTACCCGACCCCCCAATACATATAAAAAGTACCCGACCCCCCAATACATATAAAAATAAATATACCCCAACCTCCCAATACATATAAAAATATACCCCAAACTCCACCAAATACATATAAAAAAATATACTCTCACCACCCAATACATATAAAAAAATACCCCAACCCCCCCAATACATAGAAAAATCAGACTTAACATGGGGATGGTCTCTCAGGTCAGGTCCGGTGGCTGCGCGGGGGGGGGGGGGGGGGGAAGGGGGCGGTGTGCCGGTGTGTGCAGGGGGCCGGTTGTTGTGGACGGGAGGGGGGGGTGGTGGTGCTGAGGGGGGGTGGTGGTGGCGGCTGTGATGCTACAGGGTGGTGGCGCGCAACGCTGCAGCTGCCTGTCCCACGCTGCTGCTCGTGCGCGCCGGGCCTCCCTCTCGCGCCGGAAGCTTAGCCCAGCTGACTTCCGGCGCTGCCGTCGAGAGACCCGCCACCGGGTGCCCCGCAGTCACACTGTGTTTGTTTTTTTTTTGTTTTTTTAAATGGACACGCAGACCCCACCCCCTCTTGGCGGGCCTGAATACAGGATCAGATCACTGGGGTTGCGGAGAACCCAAGATATATTGTGACCGGTATATAAGTTATGTGTAGTTGGCTATATATAGTCATAGTATGATCATGCGAAAACAAGGATCGCTAGGGTTACGATGAACCCGAAATCAAAGTAACCGGTATAAAAGCCATGATTCTAAGTGCTGGTAGTGTGGGATGATAGCAGCACGACTGTGTCTACTCGGTGACGTCTCAGTAGCGACGTCTTTCTTCTCCCTTCTCCGACATGTTTCGCAAGTCCCTCTCACTTCTTCAGGGGCGAGGAAGCAATAATTTTGCTCCCTATGGTGAGTATTTAAATGCCATGATGGAGGCTGGATACCTTGTTGGCCGATAGCAGAGTATAACTATTCTACCCTATCAGATCGGGTTATCTATGTATATCATTGCACGGACAATAGCAATGTAAAGCCAACATTTTGGCAATAAGTAGCACTACAAATTGTTTATAGTATCGAAATCATTAAAACTATTAAAATATATACCCAAACACTGGTAATTTGTTAATTTTTAATGTAAGAGCTCTGAGGTCAAAGTATTAGTGATTGAATGAATGTTACTGGAACAAAAAGTCAGTCAGTGTCAGTAGTAATCTCTGGAAGAACATATTTTTAAAGTGTGCTGTAATTTGAAGCCTGTAACTTTTTTCCCCCTTTCTCCTGCCTGAGGCAGAGTGGGTGTGGTTGGTTAATTGGCTGGCCTAACACACCTGCAGTGGGTGGGGTTAGTTAATTGATAACCTAACACACCTGGTGGGTGTCCCTATTTAAACAGAGGCTTCTAACGAATCCTGAGCTTGCGTGTACTGACTGATATGTGTGGTTGATTTCAAGTGCTGGTTGTTTAAAGTGTGTGCAGTTAGAACCAGAAGCAGTTTGAACAAGGAAGCGGTTAAACATGGTATAGTTATTGAAGTACAGTTACTGTTCGTACTTCTAAACTTCATAGTTGCTAGAATGAGCAGGATTGAAAATGCCACTCAGTGCACATCTTGTCACATGTATGTGCACTTGGAGCAGCTGTTCCAAGGAGCATACCGCTGTGAAAAGTGTGAGCAGGTGGTCTCTTTAGAGTCAGAGATTGCTGATCTGAAGAGGCAACTTGCAATATTGAGCGACATTGGCAATCTTGAAAGGGAATTAGAGCTCACTGAGCAGGCCCTTGCTTCGACTAGTGGTGCAGATGGTGGTGCTTTTAGTGAGGAGCAGGTAGGTAGCTTGGTTGCTGTTAGTGAGGAGCAGGTAGGTAGTTGGTGACAGTTAGAAGGGGAAGCGGGGGCAATAGGGAGAGGCAGGCCATTTCTGAGTCGACACATCCCAATAGATTTGCCATGTTGAGTGAAGATATTGGGAGTGTCAGGGCAGAAATGGCAGGGCTGGGGAGACTGATTCCTCTAGCAGCCAGGGGAATAGTTCCTCCAGCACAGTGGGGACTCAGGATGCTCAGATACAAAGAAAGATTGTGGTGGTAGGGGACTCCATTATTAGGAAGGTAGATAGGGCAATCTGTTGCCAGGACCACATGAACCGAACAGTTTGTTGTCTCCCGGGTGCTCGGGTTCGGCACATTGCGGATCGGGTAGACAGATTGTTGGGGGGGGGCTGGGATTGACCCGGCGGTCTTGGTACACGTTGGCACCAATGACAAAGTTAGAGAAAGATGGAGGGTCCTAAAAAATGATTACAGGGATCTAGGCCAAAAGCTTAAGGCAAGGACCTCCAAGGTAGTATTTTCTGAAATACTACCAGTGCCATGCGCTACCGCAGGGAGACAGTCAGAGATCAGGGAGGTTAATGCATGGCTAAGAAAGTTGTGCAGGAAGGAGGGTTTGGGCTTTTAGAGCACTGGGACTCCTTTTCTGAGAATCTATATTCTAGGGACGGATTGCACCTCAATGAAATGGGATCTTCTGTGCTAGGGGGGGAGAATGCTAAAAAGGTTGGAGGAGATTTTAAACTAGGATTGAGGGGGCAGGGCAATGAAACAGATAATGAACTAAATGGAATAGATGAGGATACAAGGTGGTGTGGAGGTAGAATGGGGGCAAGTGCGAGTTTGACAAGCAGTGAGACATCCATAGTAAATACAGATAATACAAGAAAACTTCTAAAGACTAAACCAAGTGGGCGCAGAAAGGAAGGAGCAGATAAGATAATAGTACAGGCTGAAAAAAAACTGAAATGCATGCTTGCTAATGCAAGAAGCCTGACAGATAAAATGGGGGAGCTTGAATTAATAGCTGCAAGGGAGCAGTATGATATCATAGGCATTACTGAAACATGGTGGGATGAAACTCATGACTGGACAGTTAATTTAGAGGGTTATTCTCTTTTTCGGAAGGATCAAACAAATAGAAGGGGAGGTGGAGTATCTTTTATATGTTAAACCGGATCTAAAACCTATTATAAGGGATGATGTCTATGAAGGGAATGATGAAAATGTAGAGACTTTGTGGATAGAAATTAGCAGTGGAGGTAAAAGTATAAAGAAAATGTTTGTGGGAATATGCCATAAACCACCAAATATCTGTGAGATTGAGGAAGCTAAAATACTTTTGCAAATGGAGAAGGCATCAAAACTGGGTCATGTTTGCATAATGGGGGGTTTTAATTATCCAGACATAGACTGGGGCAATGAGATTAGCGTTACAACAAAAGGGAACAGGTTTTTGGCGGTGCTTAAAGACAATTATATGACCCAAATTATTGAGGAACCAACCAGGAGAGGGGCAGTTCTGGATTTGGTCATATCAAACAATGTAGAAGTAATAACAAATATTCAAGTCCTGGAACATTTGGGTAACAGTGATCATAACATGGTCTCATTTGAAATAAATGATCAAAAAACAGATTACTTGGGTTCAACAAAGACCTTCAACTTTGGAAAGGCAGAATTTAATAAACTGAGGTCTAATCTAGTAGTAATACAACGGGATTATGTTTTTGCAGGGAAAAATGTAGAAGATAAATGGGCAGTCTTTAAAACATTGTTAGAAAAGCACACTTATGAGTGTATACCCTTGGGTAATAAGTATAAAAGAAATAAGTCAAAACCAATGTGGCTAAATATACAGGTAGGGGAGGAAATGGACAAGAAGAGGAAGGCGTTTAGATTCTTTAAGTCAGAAGGGACAGAGGCATCGTATCAGAATTATAAGGAATGTAACAAAAATTGCAAAAGGGCAATCAAATTAGCAAAAATGGATAATGAAAAAAGGATTGCAATAGAAAGTAAGGTCAACCCAAAAAAATTCTTTAAGTACCTTAATAACAAAAAAATGAGAAAAGAAAATATAGGACCCTTTCAGTGTGAGATGGGTAGGCAGAAAATTGGAGATAAGGAAAAAGCTGAGGTATTAAACAAATTCTTTGCCTCTGTGTTTACCAGGGAAGAATCAAGTTCAATAGTAGTGCCGCAGAAGGAAGCCACAACCTCCATATTAATGAACAATTGGTTAACTGAGGAAGAAGTTCATAAGCGACTTGAAAAAATTAAAGTAAATAATGCACCTGGCCCCGATGGCATATATCCAAGAGTTCTTAAGGAGTTAAGTTCAGTAATAGCAAAACCATTATATTTAATATTCAAGGACTCCATTTCCACAGGCTCAGTACCACAAGATTGGTGTAAAACAGATGTGGTGCCTATATTTAAAGAGGGAGCTAGATCACAACCGGGAAATTACAGACCTGTAAGCCTGACATCAATAGTAGGGAAACTACTTGAAGGTTTAATACGGGATAATATTCAGGAATTCACTCTTCACTCTTGCCCGAGTCTGTCACATCAGACAGGGGCATTAACTTGCACTTACATCACCTGGACAATCTCCAACTGGCAGAGACTTGTGTTACTCATTTTATATATTATATTTTTGTGTATTCAATCATGCTATTTTATGCTATTGTTTTATATGTGGTTTATACATAAAATTGGCTGCTGAGCCTGATCCCAACTAATATAGCGCTTCCCTGGTTGTTTTCTTTATTGTCCTTATTCAGCAAGGTTTGGGTACCTTGCATTGGAAGCTGCTTATGTGTTTGGATCATTTTGGTTCCGTCTGCCATTTTTTGTGCTATAACCACAATTAACCCCTCTCACTCCTAATGGTTCATGTCACATAACCTATTAATGGTATAAAAGTATATGTATTCATAGGATTTAACTACTCACATCATCAAGGTGTATTTTCGTTTCCATTCAATTTATAATTAAAAATTTTTTTTTTTTTTTTTTTCCCCTTTTCCCCCCCCCTTTTTTTTTTTTTTTTTTTTTTATCACACTTGGATTTATTTAATAATCCATTTTACGGTGAGTGGTTTCAGGAACAGATCACCAGGCGCACTAATTTTTCTTTTGTTTGCATATTCAGGAATACCTAATGGAAAACAAAATTATTAGTAATAGTCAGCATGGATTTATGAAGGATAGATCTTGCCAAACTAACCTTATTTGTTTTTTTTGAGGAGGTAAGTAGGAATTTAGACCAGGGTAATGCAGTTGATGTGGTCTACTTAGATTTTGCAAAGGCTTTTGATACGGTTTCACACAAGAGGTTGGTGTACAAAATAAAGAAAGTTGGACTCAGTAATAATATATGCACCTGGATTGAAAACTGGTTAAAGGACAGACAACAGAGGGTTGTCATAAATGGAACTTTTTCAGGTTGGGCTAAAGTCGTGAGTGGAGTACCTCAGGGATCGGTACTGGGACCCCTGCTTTTTAATTTGTTTATTAATGACCTTGAGGTTGGGATCGAGAGCAAAGTCTCCATCTTTGCTGGTGATACTAAATTGTGTAAGGTAATAGAATCAGAGCAGGATGTAATTTCTCTTCAGAAGGACTTGGAGAGACTGGAAACGTGGGCAGGTAAATGGCAGATGAGGTTTAATACAGATAAATGTAAGGTTATGCATTTGGGATACAAGAATATAAAGGCGACTTACAAATTAAATGGAGATATATTGGGGGAATCCTTGATGGAGAAGGATTTAGGAGTGCTTGTAGACAGCAGGCTTAGCAATAGTGCCCAATGTCATCCAGTAGCTGCAAAGGCAAACAAGATCTTATCTTGCATCAAACGGGCAATGGATGGAAGGGAAGTAAACATAATTATGCCCCTTTACAAAGCGTTAGTAAGACCACACCTTGAATATGGAGTACAATTTTGGGCACCAATCCTAAGAAAAGACATTATGGAACTAGAGAGAGTGCAGAGAAGAGCCGCCAAATTAATAAAGGGGGTGGACATTCTAACTTATGAGGAGAGGCAAGCTAAATTAGATTTATTTGCATTAGAAAAGAGGCGTCTAAGAGGGGATATGATACTATATACAAATATATTCAGGGACAATACAAGGAGATTTCAAAAGAACTATTCATCCCACGGGCAGAACAAAGGACTTGGGGCCATCCCTTAAGGTTGGAGGAAAGGAAATTTCACCAGCAACAAAGGAAAGGGTTCTTTACAGTAAGGGCAGTTAAAATGTGGAATTCATTACCCATGGAGACTGTGATGGCAGATACAATACAATAGATTTGTTCATAAAAAGGTTAGACATCTTTGTAGAAAGGAAAGGTATACAGGGATATACCAAATAAGTGTACATGGGAAGGATTAATCCGATTGCCAATTCTTGGAGTCAGGAAGGAATTAATTTTTCCCCTTAATGGGGTTTTTTGTTTGCCTTCCTCTGGATCAATAAGTATAGATATAGGATAACGTATCTGTTGTCTAAATTTAGCATAGGTTGAACTTGATGGACGGAAGTCTTTTTTCAACCTCATCTACTATGTAACTATGTAACTATATAGTCAGATTGGGAATAGTCAGGTTGATCCTGGAGCAGGTAGATGAACTTTAATGAGGGTATAGTTGATTAAGTATAGATATTTATAAAACTGAAATTCCATATAATATATATTTAGTGTCTTATGTAGGAGTGTAAAATCAATTACAGTGATCTGCCCCGAATGGTCAATACAGATCATAAAGTTTCTTAATACTGTATATCTGGATACCAGGTGGTCCCCATAGCGGTACCCCGTACTTGATGAAACAGGTGGTGGTTAAACATGAAGTTGTTGTGGGTCAGAGTATAATCCAGTAACTTCAGGACAAAATCACTGAGGTTTTGCTTCTTCACTTCTTGCTCTCAAAAAATGGGCCACTGCATTCATCCCATAGTTGTGAGGGATTCTGGAGTAGAGTTCTTAAACATCTAGTCCTGCCAAAAGTGTTTGTGGATCTAGTGTAGTGTTCTCCAATTTTAGTAATACAGTACATCTTTGGTATCTCGGACATAAGATGGAAGTGTATCTACAAATGGGCACAGGAAACAATCCAGATAGGCGCTGACATTGGATGGAATATTACCGTTTCCAGAGACCATGGGTCTTCCTCGAGGGGGACTAAACCTCTTATGGATTTTTGGTGTGTGGTAGAACGTTGCCATCCTATGTTTTTTTTTTTTATCAACATGAATTCATATTCATTCTTCGAAATCAACTTTGACTCCAAGCCGATTTTAAGCATTTCAGTTGGTTCCCTTAGGAATGTAGCTGTTGGATCGGTTTTAAGGATAGTGTAGACATCTGATAATGTCTACATTCGATAATATAGTCATTTTGATCAAGGATGACAACATTCCCACCTTTATCTGATGGTTTTATAATTACTGTGTGATCATTCTCCAGGTCCATCAGGGGCTGTCTTTCTGGAAAACTCGGATTCGACTTGCCTTTAATCACTGGTAACGTCATAAGATCCCTGGTGACTAGTTTAGAAAGAAATATCCACATTGGTACTAAAGGAGGTGTCAAAGACGATTTGTTCTTTAAGTTAGTAGAGGGTCCCTTACCTGGGGGTCTCGGGCCCTCTTCCATAAGGCTTTCAAGAGTATCAATGTTACAAACCTGCCTATTATGGTCTTCAAGAGGTGTATTACGATTCTGCCAAAATCTACGTCTTTTGAAAAATGTGTGTAGACTAAGCTTTCAGCAGAATAAATTAAGATCTTTTACGCACTCAAAGATATCAATTCTGCTAGTGGGGCAAACGATAGCCCTTTTGAGAGCAAGCTAATATGTCCTTGACTGAGCGCTTTTTTAGAGAGGTTAATTATCTGGGTCTTTTGTTTGTTTCTGTGTTCCTCTTTTCTTCTGCTGATCTTGATACGCCCATATCTCCCTGTCGCGTAGAAAGTTCACCCAGCCCCCTCCTTGTTTTCCTCTTATGGAGTTGTTGGTATGGAGGCCTGTTTCCCCTATACAGTAAAAGACGCAGGCCTCTGAGGTAGGGGAAAGGGGAGACTTATACCTGTGTGTGATGTTTCTGTATTACTTGTGCCTTGTTCTAACGCCGTATCGCTTGCTGATGCCTCCCACTCTGGACGTATCTTGTGCCCTTGTATGTTCTCGTTTTGTCTGAAATCTCTTTTTCTATCAAAAGATTTTACCTTCTTTGAAATCATCTGAGTCGCGTAAAAATGTATTTTGTTTTCTCTCCTTGATCTCCTTCGTAAGCTTGCCAATATTAGTTTTTAATTTTTCTTCAAATGCTCCGTAGCCTGGTTTAGTCTGCCACGTACTGTATTCAGATCAGCCAGTAAACTGTCAATCTCCAGTGTTGACTAGTTCTAATTTTTTGGTTTCGTATTCAATTAGCAATTTCATCAATTGTGATGAACAGTTCAAGATGATTTTTTCCAACTAGCAATAAAGTTGGTATCTGAGACCTGGTGGGAAGGAGGCAGCCTAAGTCCTCTAGGGACTAGTTCACATTTTAAGATAATTCTCAAGGCTAGCCACCTTCCACCAGATCCTAGCTTGTGAGCTGTATGTCTTCTCTAGGTCTCCAAAGTAGTTTTTAATATCCTTAATTTCTGCACTGTCTTTAGCTAATAGTGTGGTTGAGAATACATTCAGTGCTTCATTAGTCCAAATATCAAAATCTTGTTTGTTGGTCAAAAAAACAGTCATGTTGGGTATAAAATGATTTAGTTTGTAGTAAGGGACAGTTTGTATATAACTCTGTAGAGTTGGGAGCTGATCTAAGCAGTAATAGACAATCGCTGTCCTAATGATTCAAGTTACACCAGATGAACCAGACCGCTCTCATAATTATTAGTCCTGGGATAATTAGTAGCAGGTGCACAGGGGTATATCATAACAATGTGTACAGTTTGGGCTCAAGAAGAGTCAGAAAGAGACCCCACAAAGATGCTCTCTATGCCAGTGTATTTGTATATTTAGGCAAACAAAAGGCCCATAGTTAAATACCTCCTTCTGGTCAATCTCTTAACCACGATAGGATCAGTAATAATGAACAAAGTAATAACATTTTATTGCATCAATATATATACACAAAATAACAATAACTATTAAAATGAATACAATTCTCAGTAGTGGAGAAGAATGTAGAAAAGTCACTTCTTGTTACTTAGGTCTGTCCTGTATGGTATAAAGCAGTGGTGTGCATAGAGAACATCATTGTGGGGTCTCTTTCTGACTCTTCTTGAGCCAAACTGTATACAAACTTACAGAATGTACATAGCTCTGACCCGATCCAGGGAATAGGCAAGCGGCGACCACAGATGCTACAGTCTCCCTCACTTCCCGATACAGGTCTAGGACATTTGGTGTCGACCAAAACGATGCTGGCGTTCCGCCCCCGGGACATTTCACTGCGATATCTGCCGCGTACCTGACCACCCACTGTCTGCCTCGACAAGCCAGGTCTGCCGCGCCTGATTACTCGCTCTGACAACTGCATGTTTAAATCTCCCACGCTGGACATTTAAACATGCGGGCGTCGGGCGCGGCAGACATCGCGGCGACAATGTCCAGCGGCGAAGGCGTTTTGGTTGTGACCAAACAGCCCATTCCACCCGATACAACCCAGCTAATGCGCCTGCTGATTGGGTAACCTTGAGTGACCTCAACGAGTTTCGCACGTCGGTGCTTTGTCGGGGTCGGACAAAGCACCGATGTGCGAAACGCGGGTTGTATCGGGAGGTAATGAATGCAGTAGCACCCGGGGTCTGTAACATCTGTGGTGGTCTCCTATGTGTTCCCTGGATCGGCTCAGAGCTATGTGCATTCTGTAAGTTTACACTGATGTTTATATATACAGGATTTAATCCTGGTACACTTTATTCATGCTTTCTTTAATGACTACCGGGTTTGTTTGCTTTATATATTATCCTAATAGGACAGTTAACCATTGGTGTACGTTAGTATTATTTCTGTACTGTGACACCCTATTATTTGTCCATGTTTGAAGTACATTTCTTTTTATTTACTAATCCTACACGGTCAGTGCGCTTTATTGTGTTATTTAACACATTTGGTTCATTTACCTAATTGTATTTAGTAATGCATATTTTTTTTGATCCATTGTGCGCGATTTTCTTATTTTTCTTTAATGTAAGAAACTGAAAGTTGCAAACATGTGTAATTTTGTTCAAATCATTGTACCCCGGAGGCCTTGAGGAATCCACTCCTGAAAATGAGGGATGACAAGTGGTGCAGGTAACACTCTGGTTGCAGAAGAAGAATCGTGGCAGAGGAAGAGTTGTCGATCGCCTCTCTGCTTCCCGAAGCTGCACCTAGCACTACGCAAGGTATTGGGGCACGCAACTTTGGGAAACAGAGTGGGGATTGACTGGTCCGGCGCAGGTCTGCTGCAGCGGCAGTCTTTCCAGCACCTCGAAGTGTCTTTCCCGCACCTTGAAGTGCACAAATGGCCATTTTAAGGGACTGGTGGAGGGATGTTACATTTTGAAAACCCCCTATTAAATGAGCTATCCAGATTGGCGATACTTGGCAAGTTTGTACAAACAAGGAGTACTGTACTATCATTTCTGCAATACTCTGCTGCAGCATATACAGTGCATGCAAGATGTGTGCACAGTGACCTGACTCAGAACTGCACCGGTGAGTGAATCTCTGCCAGGCTGTGGGATTGTAATGCAGAGAAGGGGGAAGAAATAAAAGAGAAATGGGAGCATTGGAGAGATACTAACAGAAGGCAAGCCAGGGTAAGGGGGGGAAAGCCTGAGGAGATAAGGTAGAAAGTTGGAAAAGAGAGAATTAAATGAGTAAGTGAAAGGAGAGAATATAAGGACAACTTCACTGCCAGAGGAGCAAGCAACTTGTACAACTATAAATTGCAGGCCTGTGTGGCACCGAAGAGGTTGTTATAGTCCTTGTATTAATCCGTTATGTATTGTTTTTTGTTATTGTATTAATATTTATGTTGGGATTTCGCGCTTTGAGGTTTAGCTGACAGTGCTGGGAATGAGTAAGGATTATCGGCATTACACACGTGAGCTGTAATCAGGCCTCATTCACAAGCCGTGGCTGTAGTATGTACAGTGGCATACACTTTGTATGCGTCAATGCTGGAAAAATATGGAAGTCATCAAGTGCTGACGTCTTAAATTGAAGTAAAGCTTCTCATTTGAGATACACCTACTGTACATATACATCGGTGGTTATTTATTAATGGGAAATGGTGCCGATTGGGAACTACCACACAAATAGTTAAGGCTGCAAGCACTGCTGGTGCCAGGTCACCCTTTACCTTATGGTGTCATGTACTTGTCATGCTTATCCCCATTTGTTTGTACTTTATTTAACTTGTAGTGTACTTTTGCATAGTGCTGCGTAAACTTTTTTTAAATGAGTGATTTGTTTGTGACTGTTTAAAAAAACAGTTTCTAATAAAGTTAGCTTATAATTTATAGGAAGATGGATAACTTTGAAGTGCTGTTTGTAAATATTCACACGATAACATATTTTGAAGACCTACAGTATGTGATCATTAAATACAAATATTAGGATAAAAGTGGAAACAGTAGATTAAAGCGTCTATAGGATGAGGTTTTATGCATTGGTATATGAACCTTGTTTAATACATTCCAGATGTACAGTGTTGGATGGCGGTGTTTATAGTTATTTGTAATGCACTTTTGGACCGAAGTACGAAGTACTTTACAATCAATCTACTGTAATTCGTGTTGAGAGGCCACGAGGTAGCATTAAAATCCAAGCGCATTGGCGATTTTGCCCTAAGTATACGAGGGTAACGACATTTTAGTTAGTTTATGATTTTTACATTACTTGTGATGTATAATATCTGCTTGAATATAGTACTTCTCATATGCTGGAAAAATACAGCCAGTGAGGATAGCCTGTATTCAGACTGCACTTGTCTGGTTATCATTTTGTGTCAAATGGGAGACAAGTCCCTTTGCATTTTTCTTCCAGTCTATTGCCTCACCACACTTGCAGTTTTTTAGTTGTCAGGTTCATTTTACCTCTATTATCAAGGCTGGAAAATTCCGTAGAGTGGAAAATCAGGGCAGACGAATGCAGATGCAGCCTCCTTGTCTCTGGACCGCGTGGCTTAAAGGCGATGAATTGCAGGCAGCATGCCTGTCACTTACTGCCGGAGCCTCGATACCTGCACCCCAATGCCTTGCGTCTGATACTGCTGTCGGTCTCTAAGTGCAAGGCATTTTGGGGCATAAGTATCGAAGCTCTGGCGGGGAGTGGCAGACACCCTGCCCTCACACATCCGGCAGTTCTGTGCCTTTTTAAGCCGCGCCATCTAACGAAGCGGAGGCTGCATAGGTATAAAGTGAGGGGGAGGGGAGATATGAAGGGATATCTGTGTAAGTATGAAGTGAGTGGTGGGATCTGTATAGATATGAAGGGGGACCGGTTTGGGAATATGGGGGGGGGGGGAGGGGGGTTGCGGCGATTTTACTTTTTTTTTTTTTAACCTGGACTGTTGAATGTTTGTGATTTTTTTGGACCCTGTCTGTTGTTTAGACCTGAAGAGCAAGCGAGTTGTATATATATTCTCATCAGCAGGATAAGGAGGATGCGATGTACAATTGAGCTGAGATAGTTGGCCTCAGAACTTGTCCGTATTACTCAGCAGTGGTTTCAGTACCACAGTGGATCTGTGCAATACATTATCTTGTTTGTATTTGGCTTTTCCCCCACAAGAGCTCTTTATAAAGGAATAGCTCTTTTATTTTCTTCTAATGTGTGCCCTATTTTTGTTGCCATTTTTCCTTCTACTTAAAATGAGTGAATGCGTTTTACATTGGAGAGTACACACTGTTTTGGATGGGCATGTCTTTACATTCGGTGTTGTGTAATACAACATACAGTATGCTACCTAATACACAGCGCTATATTTGTTTCCACTTGGCACCCTGTTATTTGTGGTTAATAAATAATGCAGCATTGTGTATCCTGTAGCACTGCAGTACACACTGTGCAGATGGCAAAGTAATGGAGAAGGCTGTCGTTTCTAAAGCAGTCTATCCGACAACTTTGAGATACGTTTGTGAGTCTGAACCAAGGTATTCCATGCGCAGGACTGCACAGCTCATGAACACAGCAATGAACGCTGGCAGATGCGAAGGGAAGAAAAACTTATTCCCCTTAGTATGTTGATATTCGGGAAGCTTTTAACCCTCGCGTAGCGGGCCAAAGGCAGATCTGCAGCTTGCTGTTATGGAGCCTGTTGTGTTAGGCACGTTCTATAGTGCCGGGCATGTGCTGCGCCGTGCGGCGTGGATTTTTAGTTGGCTGACGTCAGTCAGCCTTTCTATACAAGGGCCGCGCACGCGCACGTCAGGGAGAGGGGAGCCGACAGACAGCGGCAAAGATGAGGAAAATCATCTTTTCACGCCGCTGCCTGCATAAAAAATAAATACATTTAAAAATAAATAAATTGGGCGAAGTTTTACTATTCCGTAAGAAACATTATTGTTTATCTGTGTTTAATGTCTGTGGTGTGCGAACTAAATTGTTGATGATTTTATTAGTAATTTTCTTTGCATGGTAATTATAAAGCCATAATTGGTAACTGTTATGATTGAAATTAGGGGACCCAGAAGAAAGGGAACAATATTAATTTAACTGGATGTTAATAAGTAAACATTTTACTTTAACCCCTTGAGTGTCTGAGGTCTTGCAACGCATTGCTCTGTAAGGAAGCCATGTACATGGACAAGTTGTGCTGTTCATTTAAAGATTTTGTTTGGGTTATAATATTTTTACAAAAATCACATGCATAGAAGTATACATATTAAAATACATATTAAAGTTAGTTTATAAGCATAGCAATGTTTAACTTATGAGAGGCTACATTTCCTGTTGCGTTAATGGAAGGAAATCATTGACCGTATGCTGTCTACAAAGATGTATTTGATTTGCTAGTGTGTGAGTGTGAGTGTGTGTGTATTGCAGTTATTTTCATGTGCTAAGCACTCAGTACCACTACTTTGTGTCTACATTATAGTTCAGTACAGGCATACCCCGCTTTAAGTACACTCACTTTAAGTACACTCGCGAGTAAGGACATATCGCCCAATAGGCAAACGGCAGCTCACGCATGCGCCTGTCAGCACATCCTGAACAGCAATACCGGCTCCCTACCTGTACCGAAGCTGTGCGCAAGCGGGGAGACTATAGAGCCTGTTACAAATGCGTTATTTACATCAGATATGCACGTATATGATGATTGCAGTACAGTACATGCACCGATAAGTGGGTAAAAGGTAGTGCTTCACTTTAAGTACATTTTCGCTTTACATACATGCTCCGTCCCATTGCGTAACGTTAATGCGGGTATGCCTGTAGTATGCTCTCCTCCTAGACTAATTTAAATTCAGTAACAGCTTATTTCAGCTTGTTATGTTTGTCTTTAGGAGTTTCAGTACTATCCTACAGCAGTTTATTTGTATTTGTGATTAATAAATGCTGTTACTTTTGTATGCATAGTGCTATCAGGGGATTCTCTTTTTTTTCTGTGTTGGTTTTCATGTTATTCCCATCCCCAGCACCGCCAGTGGTGTTATTACTTACACCTCATTGAACTAGGTTTTAGCACAGTTTATTGATATAGGTCTGTTGCAGGCTTCTTTGTGTATCATATATATATATATATATATATATATATATATATATATATATATATATATATATATATATACTGTATATATATACATATATATATACATATAAATATACACATACACATACACACATACACATACACATATATATATATATATATATACACATACACATACACATACACATACACATACACATACACATACACATACACATACATATACATATATATATATATATATATATATATATATATATATATATATATATATACACATACACATACACATATATATATATATATATATATATATATACATACACATACACATACACATACACATACACATACACATACACATACACATACACATACACATACACATACACATACACATACACATATATATATATATATATATCATACTATATACACATACACATACACATACACATACACATACACATACACATACACATACACATACACATACACATATATATATATATTATATATATATATATATATATATATATATATATACATATATATACACTAGCTGATATACCCGGCGTTGCCCGGAGGCCGTGAGGGGGGGGGGGGGGGCGTGAAAGGCAGGGGGGGGGGCGTGAAAGGCAGGGGGGGGGGCGTGAAAGGCAGGGGGGGGGCGTGAAAGGCAGGGGGGGGCGTGAAAGGCAGGGGGGGGCGTGAAAGGCAGGGGGGGCGACACACACACACAGTGTCACACACACACACTGTCACACACACACACACACACACTGTCACACACACACACACACTGTCACACACCCACACACACACACACTGTCACACACACACACACACTGTCACACACACACACACACACACACTGTCACACACACACACACACACACACACTGTCACACACACACACAGAGTGACACACACACACACAGAGTGACACACACACACAGAGTGACACACACACACACAGTGACACACACACACACACGTCACCTAGAGCGACCACACGCGACACCTACCTCTACTTCCGGCCGCCGCCATCTTCTCACTTGCGCCGCGAGGGAAGAAGGGGGGTCCTTCCGGGCGCGGCCGCCATCTTAGGCGCCGCGAGGGAGGAAGGGGGTCCGCTGCCTGTTCCCCCGCCGGGGATGGAGATGAGCGGAGCGCCGGGAGAGGTGAGCGGAGGGAGGGAGACGTGAGCGGAGGAAGGGGAGAGATGAGCGCCGGGAGGAAGAGATGAGCGGCGGGAGGGAGGGAGAGATGAGCGGCGGACCTGTACTGGCGCCGCGAGGGAGGAAAGGGGGGGAGAGATCCGGGAGGGAGAGATGAGGGGTGGGAGGGAGAGATGAGCGCCGGAGAGAGAGAGGTAGGGGTGTGTGTGTGTGTGTGTGTGTGTGTGTGTGTGTGTGTGTTGTGTGTGTGTGTGTGTGTGGCGCGAGCCGAGGGGGAAGAAAGTGGCAGTTGGGTGACGTCACACACAGCAATCTGATTGGCCAGAGGCTGAGGACCAATCAGATTCACCGCAGATAGCACTAACCTCACTAACCATTCGATTTTATATATTAAGATATATATATATACATATACACACATATGTATACATATATATATACATGTATGTATACATGTGTGTGTATGTATATTATATAGTATATATATATATATATATATATGTATATATATATGTGTGTATAATATATTATATATATATATATATATATATATATATATATATATAATACACACACACATTTCTATACTGTTGGTTACTTATCAGTTTCTGAGTTTGTGGCTCTGCTGCTTAATTGAGCTATGAGGTCCGTTTATTGCAAGGTCCAGT
The DNA here is from genome assembly GCF_040206685.1 of Ascaphus truei. NCBI lineage: Eukaryota > Metazoa > Chordata > Amphibia > Anura > Ascaphidae > Ascaphus > Ascaphus truei. The sequence goes on from NC_134485.1 coordinate 254,460,451, forward strand.
TCCCTGTAGTTTGCTATTTAAATTTAGGGAGATGAGGCCTCGGGATACTGTACTCTCTTTTTTATAATTAACTCTTTAGGTGCCATGGCCATCCAGGCTATTTTGCTATCACATGATCCTGGCGTCACTTAATCCGGAAACGGAAGAAGAGCACAGTCCTCATTGTACTTTTCCCTGCATGTCAGATGGCGTTAGTGCAGAACGTGAGCGCCCCTGGAAAACGAGCACAAAAAGGGCATTACATTAACCTTATGGCATGGGGCCCCTGCAGTGCCAGAGCCCAGGCCATAGGGGCTGTGTCCTAGGACAGTGGTACTAAACTCCAGTCTTCAAACCCCCACAGCAGGTCAGGTTTTCAGGTTATCCTGCGTCAGCACAGGTGGCTCAGACAGACTGAGCCACCTGTGCTGAAGCTGGGATAACTTGACCTGTTGGGTCGGAGGCTGGAGGACGTGTTAAGCACCCCTGTTTTAGGGCATCCAAAGGGTTAAATGGTATGACGTAGCCTTATTCTATTTTATGTAATACGCTTCATGGGCTATTTCTTCAGGGATCCCAAAATGTTGCTTAATGTCTCATCCAAAAAAATAAAATGTGTTGGAAGGTTTTCATTATTATTTTTTTAAACATTTTTTTTGTTGTTTGTTAATGGACTTTTTAAAGCAGGTTCACCTGGTCCAAATCCAGTGTCGGCACTACTTGGGGCAAGTGACTTTAAATTCCTGTGACTGTAGCAGCAAAATTAGATTGTAAGCCCAATGGAGCAGAGACTCGTGCCTGTAATATTCTGTGCACAGTGCTATTTGAGTACGCAGTCAATGATATACATGGGAAACAATCTGAGTACAAATATTACATTGGAGCATTGTGGAAATATTCTCTGCTTCTATAGGGTAGATGATATATGCTCCTTAAAGCTGTTGGCTGCTGTGCTTTGTGTCTCATGTGCTAGCCTTTAAAGTGATTTAAACACTTCAGATGTAATTGCCAGCATTTTTTGGGACCTGTGACACGTTTCCTTATTGTATTGTTTCTAAGGCACTACATTCGATTGTCAACTCCACAGGACAGAGACTAGTTGTGGCTGCAAGATACAATGTATAGAAGAATTTAATTTCCCATTGTTAGTCGATATGTATGTATGTATGTATACAGTGGCGGCCGCCACCGCAGGAATTTTAAACCGTGGGCAGACGCGGGCTTTTTTTTCTTTAGTTTCGAACAACTCCGGGTAAGTTTTAGAATAAACGCAGCCGCAACAGTATGAGTATATCTATATATATTTATGTGTATGTATATATATGTATATTGTTTACTGGTATTAATCATTTTTAATCAATGTATTTTTGCTAAACCTTTTCAACAGTCATGGGGAATGTGTGCAATATAGAGAACTAGCTGAGAGACCCGGCGTTGCCCTGGATGTAAATGCGTAATAGGTACTGTAGTATTATTTATAAATCGTGGAATACGACTATTTGTTGTAAAGGTTTCATAATAATGTTGAAAAGAAAGATGGAAGAAAATGTAATACGATGTTGTAAAAAAATGGTTTATTGTAAACACACCACAGTACAATGTATATTTTGGTGACATAAGTGATGTAAAAATGTGAGGCGTGTGTCTTCCTAGGGTGTGAGGCGGCGGATGGGTGTTCAGTACGGGTGGCGCGTGGGTAGTGAGTGCTGGCTGTGGGTCGGGGTCCTGCTAGGGTGTGAGGCGGCGGGTGTGTGGCGAGTGCGGGTGACAGCTGGTCAGTGATATTGTTGCGTAGGGGCAGGATGCGGCAGGTGAATGTGTCGAGTGGGTGGGTTGTCTGTTGAATGCGTGCGGCGGGTGGGGGGAGGTGGGAGGTGGTGTGAAGGGGGAGGAGGGGGGAGGTGGTGTGAAGGGGAGGAGGAGGGGGGAGGTGGTGTGAAGGGGAGGAGGGGGAGGTGGCGTGAAGGGGGGAGGAGGTGGGAAGGGGGGGTGGAGGCGGTGGGAAGGGGGGGTGGAGGCGGTGGGAAGGGGGGGGAGAGGCGGTGGGAAGGGGGGGGAGGCGGTGGGAAGGGGGGGGGGAGGCGGTGGAAGGGGGGGGTGGGAGGGGGGGGGGAGGCGGTGGGAAGGGGGGGAGAGGCGGTGGGAAGGGGGGGCTGAGGCGTGGGAAGGGGGGGGGGGAGGCGGTGGGAAGGGGGGGAGGCGGTGGGAAGGGGGGTGGAGGCGGTGGGAAGGGGGGGGGAGGCGGTGGGAAGTGGGGGGAGGCGGTGGGAAGGGGGGGGAGGCGGTGGGAAGGGGGGGGGAGGCGGTGGGAAGGGGGGGGGGAGGCGGTGGAAGGGGGGGAGGCGGTGGAAGGGGGGGAGGTGGTGGGAAGGGGGGGGGGTGGAGGGGAGGTGAAGGGGGTGTGGAGGGGAGCTGAAGGGGGTGTGGAGGGGAGGTGAAGGTGGTGTGGAGGTGAAGGGGGGGGTGTAGAGGAGGTGAAGGGGAGGTGGAGGGGGGGTGGCGGGGAGGTGAAGGGGGGGGGTGGCGGGGAGGTGAAGGGGGGGTGGCGGGGAGGTGAAGGGGGGGGGGTGGCGGGGAGGTGAAGGGGGGGGTGGCGGGGAGGTGAAAGGGGGGGGGGTTGGCGGGGAGGTGAAGGGGTGTGGAGTGGAGGTGAAGGGGGGGGTGGAGTGGAGGTGAAGGGTAGGTGAGGGGGGTGGAGGGGAGGTGAAGGGGGGGTGGAGGGAGGTGAAGGGGGGTGGCGGGGAGGGCGGGGAGGTGGCGGGGAGGTGAAGGGGGGTGGAGGGGAGGTGGAGGGGAGGTGAAGGGGAGGTGGAGGGGAGGTGAAGGGGGGGTGGAGGGCAGGTGAAGGGGGGTGGAGGGGAGGTGAAGCGGGGTGGAGGGGAGGTGAAGCGGGGTGGAGGGGAGGTGAAGGAGGGTGGAGGGGAGGTGAAGGGGATGTGGAAGGGAGGGGAAGTGGAGTGAGGGAGGTGAAGGGGGTGAGGGAGGTGAAGCGGGGTGGAGGGGAGGTGTGAAGCGGGGTGGAGGGGAGGTGAAGGAGGGTGGAGGGGAGGTGAAGGGGATGTGGAAGGGAGGGAAGTGGAGTGAGGGGAGGTGAAGGGGGGTGAGGGGAGGTGAAGGGGGTGAGGGGAGGTGAGGGGTGGGTGAGGGAGGTGAGGGGTGGGTGAGGGGAGGTGAAGGGGGGGTGAAGGCCGCTCACTCACCCGTCCGTGAGGTCCCACGTGGATCTGAGGCGGGAGGCAGCGTGTTGTGCCGCTCCCCCGCTGTGTCCCCGGGCGCTCGCTCGTTCCGCTTCCCCGCTGACTGTAGCGGTGCCGGGGGGGGGGTATCGGGGAGACACTGACACTGGGAGGGGAGGTGAAGGGGGGGGGTGGAGGGGAGGTGAAGGGGGGGGGTGGAGGGGAGGTGAAGGGGGGGGGTGGAGGGAGGTGAAGCGGGGTGGAGGGGAGGTGAATGAGGGTGGAGGGGAGGTGAAGGAGGGTGGAGGGGAAGTGAAGGGGGGGTGGAGGGGAGGGGAAGTGGAGTGAGGGGAGGTGAAGGGGGGTGAGGGGAGGTGAAGGGGGTGAGGGGAGGTGAGGTGAAGTGAAGGCCGCTCACTCACCCGTCAAGCAGGTCCCACGTGGATCTGAGGCGGGAGGCAGCGTGTTGTGGCCGCTCCCCCGCTGTGTCCCGGGCGCTCGCTCGTTCCGCTTCCCCGCTGACTGTAGCGGTGCCGGGGGGGGGGGGGTATCGGGGAGACACTGACACTGGAGGGGAGGTGAAGGGGGGGGGGTGGAGGTGAAGGGGGGGGGTGGAGGGGAGGTGGAGGGGAGGTGAAGGGGGGGTGGAAGTGAGGGGAGGTGAAGGGGGGTGAGGGGAGGTGAAGGCCGCTCACTCACCCGTCCGGCAGGTCCCACGTGGATCTGAGGCGGGAGGCAGCGTGTTTGTGGCCGCTCCCCCGCTGTGTCCCGGGCGCTCGCTCCCCCGCTGTGTCCCGGGCGCTCGCTCCCCCGCTGACTGTAGCGGCGCCGGGGGGGGGGGGGACTGAAAGCGCGGGAAACAGGGAGGCTTCCGGCCGCCGCCGCGAGTGAGGCCGTCGCCATCTTGGGCACTCGGTGCCGCGCAGGCAGGCTCCCTGGCCACTGGCTGTTCCCCCGCCGGGGAGGGGGGTGAGTTGTGAGCGCCGGGGGAGGGGGGGGCATGTATATGTGTGGGGGGGGAGAGGTGGGAGATATAGAGGGGGGGTCTCGCACGGCCGCTGACACTGGGTGGGGGGGCGCTGAAGGGTAATAATAGTGTGTGTCCCGCTGACTGTAGCGGCGCCGGGGGGGGGACCGGGGTGAAAGCGCGGGAGACACGGGGAGAGGAGGAGGTGCGCGCGGGTCACGATGTTCAGGGAGGTGTGTGTGTGTGTGTGTGTGTGTGTGTGTGTGTGTGTGTGACACTGTGTGTGTGTGTGTGTGTGTCACTGTGTGTGTGTGTGTGTGTGTGTGTGTCACTGTGTGTGTGTCACTGTGTGTGTGTGTGTGTGACGCCGTGTGTGACACTGTGTGTGTGTGTGTGTGTGACACTGTGTGTGTGTGGTGACACTGTGTGTGTGTGTGTGGGTGTGTTTTTTTGGCCCGTCACTCCGCCTCAGGCCAATGAGAGGTGTGCGGGGGCGGGCGGCCCAAGGGACCAATGAGATTTCCCCTAGGGACACCGGACATCCAGGCAGGCAAACATACAGTGCTTTCACTAATATAGTATAAGATGAAATAAGAATATATATATATTCCCTGAGGATAATTAATTGGGTTAGATGATTATAAGTAGAATGAGGTAGTAAGGATTAGCTATTTTCAATGAGTATGTACATGTGTTCCAAGTAGGATTACATTTACAATTAGGTTTTTAATGATATATGTATCTTAATATGGTTTTATTGTACCTGTTAATATTTTAGAGTATTTTAGAGTGTTTTAGTAGGTTTAAGTATGTGAGGAGTTAGTTTTTATTGGTTTTTGTTTGTATTACCATTAGAGTATGCACACACATGTTTCTAGCATTAGGGGTAATTAGGAGGTGTTAGCCTATATAAGGCTACCTCCCGACATGCCCCATCAACTCCTGATGAAGTGCTAATTAGCGCGAAACGCGTAGAGGGTTCTGCAAGGTTTACAGGTTCACACGTCTCATACAGAGTGTGATATCTCTTCGGTAGAGGAATCCCTAGCCAAGACGGCCCCTCCAGACGTCACGCATTGAGTGCTCGGCCCTAGCTAAGCTGTGCACTCTCGCGAGATAGCCCGCCTATCTTCCAGTCATTCACTGGGTTGACTTCGGTTCCTGTATCCGGCGGTGACCCGCGGTGCATAGTGAGGAGGTCTGTGTAGTGGCAGTGACGGACGGGTGTGGGGTCCTTATCGCTCATCGCAGCAGCACTTGATTGTAAGTGTGTTATTAAAAGTGGATTGTTGCCTAACATCTTGCCCTCTCTGCGCTCCTACTTTTTTGTATGTTTTGGATGACTATTGTCCCGGCTGATCACAGGAGAGTGGAGGAGCTGCGGGAGGAAGAAGTCCTGATAGACACTTGGAAGTGAACAGACGAGCGCAGCCTCATCATTTGTGGAACTATAGAAGAACTGTCTCTATACGGCCAGTGCCAAGCAAGAAAAAATATTATTGTTATGATAAACACCGGTGGTGGATGGGCAGGAGAACGGTGACAGTCCTGGCCTCTAACAAAAGAGATGTGAATCTGTTTGGAAATACAAAGTATAATATTTATTGTCCTGAAATAAGAAACTGTATGGGTAATCTCCATCAGAGAATCAAACAATAGGGTTAAAATAGGATTTGTATTTTAAATCTACATGTTGGGTGGGAGCACATGTTAGAAGTCGGATAACCTTAACTTTGCATCTCAACTTGTACACAGCTACGTCTCTAATATTACCTTCTATGAAGTTCTTTATGTATTTTGTTTCCATTTTGTTCCTGCAAAAAGTGACAGTTAAATGGAATATGGGAATTATGGGTTTTTTTTGCGTGTACATTCTGCATCTGAGGCTAGCGTCCTCAACTGTCAGAGTTTTTTTTTTTGTTTTTGTTTTTTAAACCCACACCAAATAGATAATTGTAATAATTAACAATCAACATGTTGTTCTTTAGTGACTCCAGTAATTAGTAAGTTGGTATTAAAACGAGTGACTCACTTGGCCATGGTTTAGTGCTGTAGAGGAGTATGACGGAGATCACACCATTCCCTATCCTATGGGCTCACGGTTTCCCGCTTCTTGCTGGTGTTCAAATTCTTATTTCTTCTTTACATGAGGAAAATGTTTGCTTGGTTTCCATTACTTCAGTCAGCAGAAGTCCAAGGGTGGTGCAGGCCCATTGACGATGCATTTTCATTTGTTACGTTTTGCGGTTCTCAAAGATTGATGTTTGTTTAACGGCTAAATGCGCATAAAAGATACATCCTGGGCTCTGCTGCTAGAACAGGACCCAATGTAGCTTGTGATAAACACCATTTCTGATTATTTTTAAAAGGGTGGCGTAAGTATGAAAGAACCTGAAAGATATGTAGGGTCTGAGGTTTCACAAGAGTTGGGAGAATGGGCAGAATTAGTGGGCAGGTGCTTCGTATATGCTTTTTCTATATTTCTATATCTCAGATCTGTAATGTAATTCAGATATCAACTGGATACCACATTAGTGTGTAAACTTCAGAATGGATCCTGAACATTTTGTGTATGTCTATTTTTGTGTTTATTTTGTTAGTATTGATACAGGCAATAGCCCAGCAATTCAAATTTTCCTTCATTGTACAAATCGGGGATGTCACTGTGAGGGCTGAGACTTGAGCGCAGTCACATTAAGAATTTATAAATCCTGAATATTTCATCAGCCGTGTTTTTAAAATGTTTTTTTTTAACATTGTGCAGCTGATTTTGCTGGTTCATTTAAGGTTGCCCTATATCTGAATACTATGCAAATAGATTTTTAGTTATTTATTTTTCCAAAAATAATGTGAATTTGTTAAAGAAACCTTAATATCTAATAACGTTTTGTGGAGGACTGACTGAAGTTTGACAGTTTTCTTTGCTTCCGGGTATAATATATATTTTTTGTGTTTTGTAGGTAAAATTAGAGTTTTGGATGACCGGTTTAATTTTTTTAAATTTAATTCAGGATTGCTTAGTTTCCAAGCCTTTATTCTATATAAATTGTAAGAGGCTTTTGCAATAGTTAGTCAAAATGTATAGTCTGCCAAAACTGAAGTAATTTGGCAATTGTAATATCAGACCAGTGGTTTCCAACCTTTTTTTGATTAAGGAACCCTATGTGAAATTCTGAGGAACCCCCACCCTCTCTAATAGCGCGTCTGAGATTAGATGCATTGTAAGGAACTCCAACCCTCTCACATAGTGTCTATGATCAGATGCATTGTAAATTCTTCTGTATTTGGTGCAAAAAAAAACAACAAAAAAAACAGATGCAGTCTACAATGTCACTTGGCCAAAGCTATTGAACATTAGAGCACATTTTGCTGATTTTAGCGTGATAAATATAACTTTATTGCAGATAGTCAAATAATTGGTAATAGAAAAGAATACAATATGCAGTTAGTTAGTAGCTGAGCGTAAATGTATATCCTGAGCTGTCCATAGAAAAAGGTCATGAGATTTGAACTGGAAGCATACAGCATATTTCTTTCATGCCTTGATGCTTTTGGATCCCAAAATGTGTTATTTATAGCTGACCTTTATTGCATCCAATTGGCATAGTGAAGATTAGTAAATACATAGTATCTTTTGATTTTTCCCATCTTTTTTGTTGCTTTTAAAATGCAATTCTTTTCTTATGGGATAAATAAATAAAAATAAAAAATAAAGTGAAAAACAATACGGGGAGTGACAACAGTAGCATTAACATAATCATGGCATAAATGTAGACACGCTGATCAGCAACTGACCGTAACCAGGGAGTGGTATACACAAAAAGATAGGGGGTGGGGGTAGGGGCTTAGCTCTTCCCCCTGCGGCACCGATCACTTGCCAGTTTAGATAATGAAGGGCCTGACGCGGGTCGCTTCCAGCACAGCAGGCCTCCAAGTACCGGGTCAACGTATGCAATTTCCCCCTCAGGCCGTTATCTATTCCCTTGTTAATATATGCCACGTCCTGTGATTTATGGCATTTGTCTGGTACCGGGTTGCCCCCCCCCCCACCCCCCCCCCCCGCATGCACCTACACATCTTGTATTCAAGAGAATGTGATACTAGTTATAGGAAAATTAATTTTGCTTGTCAATCAAAGTCTCCCTGTATAATATGTGTTGAAGGATCTGTCATAAATAAGATTGAGGGAGGTCATGGGGTGGACAAAAATACAAAGTACTTAGGAGCCAGACAGACTTTTTAGGAGTTTGGCGTTTTTGTTTAGCAGGGGGAGATTCGGCTCGCCCCGCATCCCCTCCCCCTTCGGTCGCTCTGTCTCACTGTGTCTCTGTCACACAGACACTCCTCCCGGATTCGCTGGCCACAGTTTGCAGTGAGAGCAGGGGTGGGCAGTGTTATGGATTGCTTTGTATTGTACTGCCCAGTCTTGGCATGTCAGTCATCACTGCATACAGCACAGGCATCAGGGGTTCAATTGTAGGCAACCAGGATTTTTCCATCTCTGGAGGGAGACCTGTTAGTGCACTCGAAATTGTACAGAAATAAGTAAGCATTCAAAATAAGATGAAATCTATGCTAACAGTGCATGTTTCTTTCCAACTGGAGTTTATAAAGGCAATAATAGTGCTTTTGGGACTGGTTTTTTTTTTGTTTGTTTTTTTCAAGTGCGGCTGCTGATTGGGCAATACCGCACAAATTCTTATGTAGGACCAGGGGAGTTTTTGTGTGGAAGTGCACGATTGGCACTATTGCACTTTAATCAATAACCCCTTTTGTGTGAGCTGCTGCCTTGTGTAATTTCTCTAAACTTCCTACACTTTCCATAATTAAGTAAAAACAATAATGTTTGTTTTTTTTGTACAACATAACATTAAAAGAGCGATCCAACCTCACTAACCCCCAATTTATTTCTTACAGGATGGGAACTTGTAGATCCTCCAGAGCTGGTCCTCACTATATTTTCAGCTCCGGCGGGACCCCCTGGCTCCGCACCAGTATTACTTCCTGGTTTTTAAAGGGGATTTAAATGGCCGTCCTGTAGGAAGTGACAACCAATGATGTTGCAGCTTCTAAGTGGCCTTCAGATTTTGGCTTCTTCTTGTATTTTCAGCGGATGTGGCCCTGCAGTTCCAGTATGCAGTGCGAGTGATCGGGAGCAACTTTGCCCCAACTGTGGAAAGAGATGAATTTCTTGTAGCTGAAAAAATCAAGAAAGAATGTAGGTATTTCCTTCCCTAACATACCATGCTCTTAATTACCAGCAAATGCAATTACTGCATGTGCTGACTTTTGGCAATAATCATTTGTGAACATCAGATGAAGTAGTGCCCAGGTTAATACATTATAATGCATTTACTAATGGTCACAGTAATACTTTTCCTGTTTAAAATAAAAAAAAAGGTAAATAACCGAAAATAAGGCCATATACACCACAGAATGCTTGGTGTATGGCTGTAGATTTTTTTTGTTTGATGTGTCTTATGATCAGATCAATTCATACAGTTCAATACAGTTTATCCAAGATAAAGGCGAGCAAGAAATAGGGCAAATTGTGCTGGTGAAGAGTGAACCAAATGGATATTTGCATCATGTAGAGGAGGTAACTCCACTAGAAATGTCAGCAAATAATGGGGCGCTTTATTTTAATATGGAGAATGTAGCATTACACGTTTTCCCTTTTAAATATGTGGTTTTGTACGAGAGGACAGTCCTTCTCTCCGTATTTGAACGTTATTCTCCTGTGTTTTTGTCTTTAGATGGAATTTGCACATTTCATTAAAGGATAAGGATAAAAGCAATCTCCACAAGCATACTGACGAATAAAACTGCAACCGTGCTTCCAGATTTATTGTGATGTCACATTTCATCTGCAACATACATTTGCAGTTTTATAGGCATAAGATATCGGCAGTTGTAATGGTTTTTATACTTCAGTAAAATGACCACTTAGCGCTTTCATCGCTTTAAATAATGCCAAGTTCAGTAGTACGTTATTTCTCACCATATAACCTGTGTTACTGTTTTGAAGTATAGAAAAGATATACTTCAATATGGATGACATGTTTATTTGGTAGTATTTATTGTAAAAATGATATGTTATTTTATATTTTGGTGCAATGAGTTTCCTATAAAACCGGAACCATATTTTCTGTGCAGAATATTGTAAATAAATAAAATAAGTGTTATTCCGGCTGGAGTTGAGAGAGCGCCAAATACTAGGCATCTCTCTGATCTCTGCTTCTGTGCTGCCAAATATACCAATCTCCCCTCCCCACGTTCCTTATAGGCAGTGTTCGACAAACCTATACATTTGCTCGCCCTGGGCGAGTGGATTTAACCCCCGGGCGAGTAAATATTGGCCCAAGCAGCACACGTTTGGTACTAGGTGGCGAGTAGATTTTTTTGTGATTTGTCAACCACTGCTTATAGGACATTGATTCCCTTTGATCTGTGCATATTTCGGTTTGCTTGAAAGGGAATTCCTTTTAATAAAGTTAGTCCTTATTCCCCTTACATATATAGTCTGTAGATAAGAGCACTTGATTACCTTGTGAAACGTGCTGGTGCAGGATTTGTAAGCATCACCAGGTAGAGAATTGCACCGCTACAAGCTTTAAACTGATCACTTTCTGTTGTGGATTTATCCTGCAACCACTCTATTTGACAAAGGAGCTGGTGACCTTTTCCGTTCTTCTTTGAGAACCGCTTAATAAGTGTGAATATCAGGGCCGCCAACAGGGTGGGTCTGCCATGGTAGGCGTCCTGGGTCCGTTGAGCCGGGGAGGGGGGAGGGCAGCTGCCACTGCAAGTTGGGCCGATCTCTGGCCAGGCCCGTCTGCCGGTCCTCTTGTGGCCGGGCCCCGGCTCTCCCTTAGCAGCCTGCATGATTCTATCCCTTTATCCCTCGCCGACAGGCCTCTCTGACATCAGTGCGCCGGAAGTGCTCTGACATCAGCGCTCTGACATCAGCGCTCTCTGCTTCCGGCGCGATGGCATGAGAGGGAGGCCTGTCGAAGATCGCCGTGGGACAGAGGGATAGAGGCATGCAGGCGGCTGCTGTGGGAAGTGTTGGGGTCTGGCCGCGAGATCACGGCAACCGGGCCTGGCCAGAGGTCGAGCCCAACTTGCAGTGCTGAACGCTGGGCTCCCACATCCACTGAACCCGGCCTGATCATCCACAAGGTAAGTCTTTTTTTATATATGTATTGTGGGAGTCTTTTTTTTTTTTTTTTATATGTTTTTTTTTGGGGGGGAGGGGGCCTTTTTAAAATATGTATTGGGAAAGTGGGGGACTTTTTAATATGTGTGGGGGGTTATTTTTATATGCATTGGAGGGATGGGGGTATTTTTTAATATGTATTTTGGGTTGGGGGTCTTTTTAAACGTATTGGGGGTCGTGGGGGTATTTGTACAGTATATGTATTGGGGGCTTGGGGGAATTTTTATATGGGTTGGGGTATTTTTTTTATATGTATTGGGGTATTTTTTTATATGTATTGGGGAGGTTGTTTTTATATGGTATATGTATGGGAGTATGTATTGTTTTTTATATGTATTGGGTAGGTGTTTTTTTTAATATGCATTTGGGGGGGGTGATGAAGGTTGTATATATTTGGGGGGTGGGGTTTTTTTTTTTATATGTATTTGGGGGTTGGAAGTTTTTTGGTATATATCTTGTGGGGGGAATTGTGTGAGGGGAGAGGGAATGAGTGAACGTGGGGTAATTGACAGGGAGAAGAGAGAGGGTGAGTGAGGAAAAGAGAGAGTAAGAGTGTAAACACATTGTAAGATACCTCCCAGGAACACCCAATATGTAACAGGGAAATGACAGCATTTAAAGTAAGAATAGCCTAATAATTTCTTCTTGGCCATCATTTCATGCTTCAGTAGCCTGGCTACAATCATTACCGTCTTCCAGAGTCCTTGTCTCCTAGTATTGCTCATGATATATCTATAGACTGCTGGAGTAGATTTGGTAGAAGGTGACAGCAATAAAAAAGAAAATGTTAAAAACTGGATCTATTAAGAGAACCTGCAGATGGATGGAAAACAATGACATCTGTATGGCAAAGTCATGTTTGGTTTGAGATTTAAAAGCTTTCAGGATCATCAGATGTTTTCTCCCTTTTTTTACTGGGAATAATATATTATGTGTCTTAATCTCACCAACATATTCCGCGGTGCAGTACAAGTGTTGCTTCTTTTCCTTTGGCAGTTGTGAGACAGAGGAGAGAAGCAGACGCGGCTCTGTTTTCAGAGCTTCACAGAAAGCTCCAGTCTCAGGTAAATGTTTGTTAAAGGGACAATCCCTTCTAGGACCGATGTCTGCTAGATTGTAAGCTCTTTGGGGCAGGGATTCCTGTTCCTAATGTTTATTTTTATGTTTTAAGCACTGAATCCCATTGTGTCTAATATCATTTCACTTCGCCTACGTGAGTCGCTATTCATGGATGGCTCTATACAAATAAAGATATGCATGCTAATGACAATTGGCAAGTAATAGTGTCGGTCGATATTGATAATTGGTTTAAGGTATCACGTAACACACACCGTTTTGCCCTCATAAGAATTTGAGAGGCATTTTCTGTGGAGGTGCCCGAGATTGCAGAGTCCGTAGCGGTGCAGCTAAATCTAACACGAACGCTATCCATGGGTAGCTTTACTAGCTGCACAAATATTCAGTTTACCGTGCAGCAAGTCACCAGCATTGGCCTGTTATTGGCAAGTGGCAGAATGCTATTTCACACCTTGTTTATTGATTGCCCCCCCCCCCCCAAGATTTTGTTTGCTGGATTTAAATTAGTAACCATTCCACTTTTGCAGCTGGTCCCTCTAGCTCTGCAGGCCTGAAATTATTTAGCTGCGGTTTGTATCAGCATTGGGTCATTTGTTAATTTGCACAAGTTGTGTGACCCTGCCCTGCATGCAAAGATTTCCACCTAAAATAATTCTGTTATACTTTTTTTATTTGTAGGTGGAAAATTCAAAACTGCATTTAATTGGTACAATGGTTTTCTTTTTGCCCCGACTAATCTACTAATTTTGTTTAATTGACTTTACTCAACAGACTCATCATATTTCACCATACATTCTATTTTTGAACTTGTAGTTATACAGTTAGTGCTAGTGTGTAATTACTTTTTTTATGTAGAGATGCATGTCACATGGATCTACAGTATAAATACTAGTAGACTTAAATCCTAGTTTTCATATACTGTAATTATAGTCCAACCAAAAGATTAGAATAGAGTTTTTATAAAAAGCAAAACAATTTATTCCTTGGAGAAAAATTCATATCCTTAATCAGTTGTCTCGAAACAAGATTATTTTTGTAGGCTGCATAATGAGGTTTGACAAAAAGTAACTGAAGTAAAAATAACTATTATTTTATTAGGAATTTTGGGGGTGAAAAAACGCAAGGGTAGCAAAAATAAAATTGAAGGGGGATAAACACGTTCGATAGCAGGGCCTGTGCTGTATCAGGTCTTTAGGGCAGGAAAAGGTAAAAATCTAATTTTTTAAATATTTTTGTAGGTAGACTTTTATACATCCCCCACCCCAATGAGTAGCCTATAATAAAATAAAGAAAACTAGGGTGTTACAATATGTTTGCTAGAATGTAAGCTGAAAAAGAGCACCATGCATTTCAAATATTTTTTTTATTTTTTTTAATCTTTCAAAATGATTTATGTTGTTATTGTAGTTGGCATCCTCGTCAGTAGATTTTATACAAATGTGTTATATGAGGATCACAGTTTGTTAACTACAAGTCATTCTGAAGCACTGGATTTTTTGCACTGCTGTAAGTTGAACACCTTCGCAGGTGTATGTTCCTTGAAACCAAACGTTGCTTCTAAAAAGCCTGCAGTGCTTTAAAAAAAAAAAAGGGGGGGGGATAAAATTGTGCAACAAATTGTTTGTGCCAACTGATGGAATGCAGAAGTAAAACGGAACTTGTAATGATTCTTATTTTATAATCATATCTTTGTGTATTCCAGGGTGTGCTGAAGAACAGATGGTCTATACTCTACCTCTTGCTTAGCCTTAGTGAAGACCCTCGTAAGCAGCCAAACAAGGTAAGCGGTGACTTTAATAAACTGAAGCTATCAAGCAGTGGTAGTGGGTTTAAACCTAGCATCACTTGACCTTGGGCAAGTTCCAATTCTGTAGTGTGGATAATGCAAGTGTTATTAGTTTTTCCTTTTTAAGTATCTAAGAGGGTCTTCAGAGATGATGGCTTCTTTCTGGTTTGGCGAGTGAAAACCACTTGTGTTTTGGGGGTAAAAGTACAGAGAAAGTTAGGATTTTGGAAACCTTCCTTTAGAATATAAACCCATCGGCCTATTTTATATATAAATATATATATATAGATATAGATATCTATATATATCTATATATTTATATATATATATATGCACACGCACACACACGCGCATACACCATCATGCTAAAATGGAAACAATTTCGCAGAGGATTGTGTAATCGACATGCACTATTTTCCTTACGATCTTTGTCATTTATTGACAGTGTTTATTATGGAGACCTTGCACATTTTCTGCCGTCAGAAGTTGAATGTAAAAAAAATAATATATAATAGACCTAGTCCAGACATCTATTCTATAAACTAAGATAGCTCCGAACCAGCACCATCGCATGGAAAGCTACATTGGATCGGCACTATTGCAGTTTATAGAATAAGGTTCTTAGTTTGTGTATGTTCGTGTAAAGTTTGCATACAAATGAAGCAAGAAGTTTGATATGGCAGGCCTTATTAAACTTCTTGCTTCATTTGTATGCAAACTTAAAAATTATTTAGAATGATTTTCCCATAATTTTCAAGTTCACAAGCATGAATAGGCCAGGTGACAAGGTAGAAAACAGGCTCATCCCCTTGAGGCTGCCTTGTTTGTTACACAACTAGCAGTTGTTTTTGTTTTGTTGCAGGTATCTAGCTATGCGGCACTATTTGCCCAAGCTTTGCCTCGCGATGCCCATTCTACACCATATTACTATGCCAGGCCGCAGAGCCTCCAGCTTAACTACCAGGATCGGAACGTGCAGTCTGCACAGAGCTCTGCCACCATGGGCAGCAGTGGGATTGGCAGTATAGGCATGTATGCCTTGAATGGACCACAGTCCCTTGTTCAGGGGTAAGTTACTGCCCCAAAGCAATGATGCTTAATACTGTATGTCCTTTCTGATTCTTGTTTTAATTTCTTGCTTTTCTTCTCTGTACCACTTTCTGTTTTATGATCAGTGGCATTGCCAGACTACTTGCCAGTCATATGGATTGGTTAAATAGCGAGTAGTGAGATTCCTGTAAGATGAGCGCCAGAGTTTTACTAATGATTTATTTTGCAGTCAACCGCAGTCTCTCCTGAAAACTGTGCACCTGGGATACATGTGATTTTTACTAGCCTTGCAAATGTGTAACAAGCGTTGTACTCCTGACACCGGGAAGTCATTCACAAAGAAAATGTTTTGATTCATAAGTAAAAGGTAAAAAGATTAATATCAAAGCAAAGGTAAATCAATCCTACTGTCGGTGTACACTGTACAGTATGAAAGAGCACTGCTGGCTCCTTTTAAAAAGTGCTTTAAGTATCTTCAGTCTTGATGTGCTTTTACAGTGCCCCCTTCATATTGCCATCCTAACATCCCATTGATGGCTGTCACATGTATTGACCAGATGGCAGCAAACTCCTGGAAGTGCTTGCTCAGCAGTTTCATCTGTAGATAACATGAGCTAAGATTACGTGAGCTACAGGCGCTGAGATTTTGCTGTGTTTGCATTGGAGAAGAAGTCGCAAGAATCTGATGCATTCACTCTTATTCAATGTTAATTCAGAGCAGCACTGACAACTACTGTACATGGACACTGTTCGATAAATACAGATTAACACACAAAACAACGCATTAAATAATGGATGCTGTGTTCTTAAAGCATCATTGCCTTTGAAGAAAAAAATTAAATCACCCCTCCCTACATTTGAAGCAGGGGGTCTACGGAACTGAACCACATTGAGTTCAGCTCCAGGCACCCTTGTTACCTGAGATACATGAAAAAGGGCTGCTGGTATTTCTCGGCAGTTTAAAGGACACGCAGGTCAATAGGAAGCCGCAAGGGATGATGTTGCGGCTTCCTATTGGTCTTCAGGACCCTGAAGCAGCCATATTGGATGCTCAGCCAGGTCAGCTGCTTCTGAGGTATGTACCTCAGGAAGCAGGGGGTACCCAGAACTGAAATCAACATGGATAAGTTCCAGAGACCCCCTGTTTCAAAATTCGTAAAAAAACAACAAAAAAAACAAGAGGTAATGGTTCTTTCATTATTGTTTTGAATAGCACTACTCTTAAATACTGTACTGGCATTAACGCAATGCATTGGGTTAACGAATGCAATACATTCTGCTATATCTGTAGGTAAATGGAACTATTGATAACTCTTTCGATCGTGTCACCTATTGGTAGTGAAGTAGAGGTGCAGACATGGAAATCTTGGCGTCTGACCCTATAGATGTATGAGGCTTTTTATAAATGAGCTCAAATTAACTATGCCAAAGAGAAAGTGCTTTTGTTCTCAAAGGCATCTATGTTCCATACCAAGATAGTTCTATAAAGCCACTTATGTCTGTATTTTTACTTACTGTAGTGCTACTATCACAGCACAAATTGATCGTTTACCTTGGTACATGTACTGTGCATATCAGTCTTGCATTAATGGGAACATTACAAAATACATTAAATAATGCATATAGTTTAAATGTCTCTATAGATCAAGTTGTGTTTAAATAGTCTTTGTATGATTAATAATTCAGTAAATGGTGCCAGAAATAACATTACCTGAAAAAGTGTTGTTTTTTTTTTAAATTACATATTTGCAGATGTTTTTTCTACCAGTCTATTTTGTGTTGTACTGTAATTTAAACTCTGCAGTACTCTCTAAAGCTGAAGATCTATGGGGTTTTCCCATGGCATGTCTTGATATAACTGAGACCTGAAGTGCTTTCTTCTTCCAGACAGTCCTATCAAACTACGGGCATGGGGGATTCTCTCCGCCAGCAGTTGGGGTCGCGCCTTGCGTGGAATTTAACAGCTGGTCAGCAGCCGGCTTCGCAGAATACTACCTCCAAAGGCCTTCCCAGCACCATCGCTCGCAATGTCCCCAGAACTAGGAGAGAAGGGGACACCAGTGGTGAGGAAAACATGTTTGTAGGGCGCGCCATTTATTATATTACTATCTGTACTAACAAATCTAGCATTGTACAAAGTGTAAGAACATACAACCGTGTGATTACCTTCCTTAGAAAGATTGAATATATTTTTTAAATTAAGTTTACTTCTTTGTATGTCTTCTCCCTTACTTTAACCCAGTGCATGCAGGAGGGCACATCATTTTTTAATATAAAAAGGATTTTATTTTTGGCCAGTTTGTTTTCTTTTATTTTTTTTGCTCCTCTGTTTTCAGGATCTGTTGAAATAACGGAAGCATCTCTAGTAAGAGACATTTTGTACGTTTTCCAGGGGATTGATGGGAAATACATCAAAATGTGCAGTTCTGAAAACTGCTACAAAGTAGAAGGCAAGGTAAAAATGAAGAATTGTAATTTATATATGCCTCTGGTACCAGAGGGACTAGCGAAGCCCAAGTAAAGGAGGTTGTACTATATAAGCCGAAGCTGCAGTTTGGCCTGAAATCTCAATAGTCTTGAATAAGAATTGTCAGACATAAATGACCCACCCAAGCGGCCGCTTGACGTGTTCATAGAAAACGACCCGGAGAGACTTATTCTATATCCACTGTAGAGGCTGATCGGGTTCTTTTTTTCTGATGAAATTCTCTATAGACTCTAGTGGGGTATTTAATCTGAAAACAGGCCAATCGGCCGCTTTGGCGAGTTTAGAATAAGTTTGTAAGTGTAGGATTCACCAGCATGTCCACTCGTGCCTAAAAGTGTTAAATTGCAGGAAAATACCAACATTCTCTGTGTCCGTTTTAGCAAAAGGCACCATAACGGGCCATAATCTAGGAGTTTGTCAAATTTGGAGCAAGTCGGGTTTTCTATTTTGGCTTTAAAGAAACGCCCTTTTTCTATAGATATTGGTGCACAAAATCGGTTTGTCACCGTTTCTAGTACATTTTCTTATTACCCAGACATTGGCCTAATGTGAAGTTCTGATGATTTTTTGTGTATTGTTCTTACCTGTGTCTAATAATAATAAAAAAATATATTTATATACAATAATGAATATATCATTTCTCAAATGTGTTATATTAATATTGCTGAAAACACATTAACCAATATATTGCACACATGATTTAATGTAAGTGTATTATTAGATATAACATTAGATGTTGGATTGAGATAACCGGCATAGAATGGTTATAATATTTGTTGGTTTGTGGATGAGTAGTGCCATCTAGTGTCCAAAATGTGGTGTTGATTTCCCTTAGCCTTGTCCATGGAGATTGATTATACCAGGGATGGGCAATTATTTTTGCTGGGGGGCACTTGCCGAGCTTTGGTAAGCTTTATTGCCCACACACACTTAATATAGAATTTACATTGTCTGTGACCCGCAAAGTTATCAAAGCTCCCCTCCTCACCAGCTTCTCCCCTTTCCCACTCACTCTCTACCCTCCTATTTTAGTTCACCCCACTCTCCCTCACTCCCCTTTTCTCTCCCTCCCTCGCTCCCCTTTTCCTTCCCTCCCTTCTGCCTCCCTCGCTCCCCCTCTCCCTTCCCCGGGCGGCGGCGGTGACAGCAGCTCTACATCGGGGGGGGAAACAGCAGTGCGGCTGGAGCCCACCCATGCAGTGATTACAGAAGCTTGGTCTGACTTCCGGTCAGTCTTAACTTCCATGGGAACGCCTGGTTGGGCTCTAGCTGCACTGCTGCTTCTGAAGCTGCCTCTGTTGCCGGCACCACAGGCACAGACGGAGGAGCAGGTGCCTACCTGGGTGGGCCACAGGCAACTATCCTGAGGGACGCACTTTTTCCAACCTTGCTTTGCTGGCCGAGGAACCTGATTACACTTTGTGTGCATCAGGATAACATCAAACAGCCCTTACACACATTATTTAAAAGTAGTTCTTCGTATACATATATACATAGCTTAATACATGCACATCCAAAGACATCAGTTTGGTAACAAAGCCTTGTAAATAAAGGGTACTAACATTAATATATACTCAATGGTTGAACTGTACAATGCATGCATTGTTATTTTGTGTCTCTATATCAGGAGTAGCTAACTCCAGGGCTTCCAGCAGGTCAGGTTTTAAGGTTATCCCTGCTTCAGGACAGCTGGCTCAATCAGTGGCTCAGTCGAAGGCTGCACCACCTGTGCTGAAGCAGGGACATCCTTAAAACCTGACCTGCTGGTTGCTCTTGAGGACTGGAGTTGCCCATCCGGCCTTAAATCATTTTAAAGAAGAGATCCTTAACAGTGCTGAAAAGCTTGGTTATCTTGCACCCCCAGTCACAAGATGATAATTCATAGTCATTTACATTTAGTTATGATTTTACACTCACCGTGTACAAATCATCTTTATACAAAGCTCCCTTTCTAAAATCAGAGATTTTCTAGCAATATAACATGTTTCTGTTTCCAAATATCAAATATTTTTACATAGATTTTAAGCCGTTACATAGTAAATAGTCTATCATTTTCACAATTTCAAGTTTATAATTTCTTGTATATAGCATTGTCTGCGTAAACAACGCTGTTCATAATATTTACAGATGTAATCAACCTATGCATTAGCTAAAGCTAATATTGCTTGTGTAGGATGTAGTGGCTGTTGAACGCGGTCTCACTTCCAAAATGAGCCGACTGCTTCATTTATGCAGAAGGTTTGTCATCTCATAAATGTCTCCCTCTTAGGTGGCTCTGTCGAAGTCCCTGAAAGATACCACAAGCCGGCTGGCGGAGCTTGGGTGGCTTCATAATAAAATAAGAAAATATACAGACCAGAGGAGCTTGGATCGTGCATTTGGACTTGTTGGACAGGTATGTTGCATGTGTTTGTAGAAGAGCCATCAGGGTTTTAGCCAGAGATGAAACTGCTCTAGTCATAATAAAATGTTTGCATGACTCCTGAAATAAAATTTAATGTTCAGTAAAAAAAGAAAAAGTTATACTTGAGCTGATTAAAAAAAAATAAAAAAAATATATATATATATATATATAGATAGATACATACATACATACATACATACATACATACATATATATACATATACATATACATATTTTGCTTAGGATAATGTCAATATGATGGTTCAGGACTCCTGAGTAATGGACAATAAATCCCACGGAGTTGTTACAAATATTTGCTGATTTGCTGCTAGTACTGTCGATATTTTTAGCGTCAGAGACCAAGGAACCCGTCTCCTCGGAGTCTGGAACAGTGCACATTCATTTTCCAGCATTTTTAATGTGTTTTTTTTTTTCCTATCTCTGTATTGCTGTATTGGCTTTCTATAAAGGGTCAATCAAGGTACAGTTTTCTTTGTCAAATTACTTAGTTGATAGTTGGGCCATGCACCATTTACCTATATTTTTTAGGAATCTATTTATGTATAAAATGTTTTACGAGGAAGTAATACATTGAGAGTTACCTCTCGTTTTCAAGTATGTTCTGGGCACAGAGTTAAGATGACAAATAATACATGGTTACAAATTTAGTTACATAAGTGAACATGGTATAGAATACATGTAATGAAAAGTTCAGTCCGCGCTCTGGCTCTTTAAACTTGGAGTGTTGGTCCCTCTCAGTTCTCTTGCTGCTTCTGTGTTTATGAGGTGTCTCCCCCACCTCCAAATGTGGTCTCCACCGGAACCCCGATGGTGATACCAATATCAGCAAAACAAGAAAAAACACAAAAGCGCACCAAGATGAGAGATAGATATTGTATTAGCAACAAATAATAAAATTAGTAACTTACATATAAAATTTCTTTAATAATCCCCGATTCTGGTGTCTATCACAGGAGTAGGGCATCACATAGGAAGTATGAAGGGTAATCTCAGTTCTGAGAGATCAGACCCGCGCGCTGGGGCTGTCTCTGTTCACTCTCCTGTCCTCCACGTGTGGTAGCGTGGTGCGGAGTGTAGCGCGCATGTGCAGGAACCGGGGCCTTCAATAGGTGTCCCCTTAGGATGCCTGTCCGTTTTTGATAGCATAGAAACGATCGGAAATAAGCAGGAACGGTACACTTGAGTGTGTACTGGTGGTGGGTAGTAAAACCGCCAGCCACAACAGTCGCGACGCGTTTCGTTTAACAAAGTAAACTTCTTCAGGCAATATGATGTTGTGGCTGGCGGTTTTACTACCCACCACCAGTACACACTCAAGTGTACCGTTCCTGCTTATTTCCGATCGTTTCTATGCTATCAAAAACGGACAGGCATCCTAAGGACACCTATTGAAGGCCCCGGTTCCTGCACATGCGCGCTACACTCCGCACCACGCTACCACACGTGGAGGACAGGAGAGTGAACAGAGGACAGCCCCAGCGCGCGGGTCTGATCTCTCAGAACTGAGATTACCCTTCATACTTCCTATGTGATGCCCTACTCCTGTGATAGACACCAGAATCGGGGATTATTAAAGAAATTTTATATGTAAGTTACTAATGGTATAGAATACAAGAGGTTGCATGCACAGTTAAAGATAATATATATTACTAGCTGAGAGACCCGGCGTTGCCCGGGGATGTAAATGCGTAATAGGTACTGTAGTATTATTTATAAATCGTGGAATACGACTATTTGTTGTAAAGGTTTCATAATAATGTTGAAAAGAAAGATGGAAGAAAATGTAATACGATGTTGTAAAAAAATGGTTTATTGTAAACACACCACAGTACAATGTATATTTTGGTGACATAAGTGATGTAAAATGTGAGGCGTGTGTCCTTCCTAGGGTGTGAGGCGGCGGATGGGTGTTCAGTACGGGTGGCGCGTGGGTAGTGAGTGCTGGCTGTGGGTCGGGGTCCTGCTAGGGTGTGAGGCGGCGGTGTGTGTGGCGAGTGCGGGTGACAGCTGGTCAGTGATATTGTTGCGTAGGGGCAGGATGCGGCAGGTGTGTGTCGAGTGGGTGGGTTGTCTGTTGAATGCGTGCGGCGGGTGGGGGAGGTGGGAGGTGGTGTGAAGGGGGAGGAGGGGGGAGGTGGTGTGAAGGGGGAGGAGGGGGGAGGTGGTGTGAAGGGGGAGGAGGGGGGAGGTGGCGTGAAGGGGGAGGAGGTGGGAAGGGGGGGTGGAGGGGGGTGGGAAGGGGGGTGGAGGCGGTGGGAAGGGGGGGAGAGGCGGTGGGAAGGGGGGGGAGGCGGTGGGAAGGGGGGGGGAGGCGGTGGGAAGGGGGGGGGGAGGCGGTGGGAAGGGGGGGAGAGGCGGTGGGAAGGGGGGGCTGAGGCGGTGGGAAGGGGGGGCGGAGGCGGTGGGAAGGGGGGGGAGGCGGTGGGAAGGGGGGTGGAGGCGGTGGGAAGGGGGGGGAGGCGGTGGGAAGTGGGGGAGGCGGTGGGAAGGGGGGGAGGCGGTGGGAAGGGGGGGAGGCGGTGGGAAGGGGGGGGGAGGCGGTGGGAAGGGGGGGGGGAGGCGGTGGGAAGGGGGGGAGGTGGTGGGAAGGGGGGGGGGTGGAGGGGAGGTGAAGGGGGTGTGGAGGGGAGCTGAAGGGGGTGTGGAGGGGAGGTGAAGGTGGTGTGGAGGTGAAGGGGGGGGTGTAGAGGAGGTGAAGGGGAGGTGGAGGGGGGGTGGCGGGGAGGTGAAGGGGGGGGGGGTGGCGGGGAGGTGAAGGGGGGGGGGTGGCGGGGAGGTGAAGGGGGGGGGGGGTGGCGGGGAGGTGAAGGGGGGGGGGGTGGCGGGGAGGTGAAGGGGGGGGTGGCGGGGAGGTGAAGGGGGGGGGTTGGCGGGGAGGTGAAGGGGTGTGGAGTGGAGGTGAAGGGGGGGTGGAGTGGAGGTGAAGGGTAGGTGAGGGGGGGTGGAGGGGAGGTGAAGGGGGGGTGGAGGGGAGGTGAAGGGGGGGTGGCGGGGAGGGCGGGGAGGTGGCAGGGGGGTGAAGGGGGGGTGGCGGGGAGGTGAAGGGGGGGTGAAGGGGGGTGGAGGGGAGGTGGAGGGGAGGTGAAGGGGAGGTGGAGGGGAGGTGAAGGGGGGGTGGAGGGCAGGTGAAGGGGGGTGGAGGGGGGTGGAGGGGAGGTGAAGCGGGGTGGAGGGGAGGTGAAGCGGGGTGGAGGGGAGGTGAAGCGGGGTGGAGGGGAGGTGAAGGAGGGTGGAGGGGAGGTGAAGGGGATGTGGAAGGGAGGGGAAGTGGAGTGAGGGGAGGTGAAGGGGGTGAGGGGAGGTGAAGCGGGGTGGAGGGGAGGTGAAGCGGGGTGGAGGGGAGGTGAAGGAGGGTGGAGGGGAGGTGAAGGAGGGTGGAGGGGAAGTGAAGGGGGGGTGGAGGGGAGGGGAAGTGGAGGTGAGGGGAGGTGAAGGGGGGTGAGGGGAGGTGAAGGGGGTGAGGGGGGTGAGGTGAAGTGAAGGCCGCTCACTCACCCGTCAAGCAGGTCCCACGTGGATCTGAGGCGGGAGGCAGCGTGTTGTGGCCGCTCCCCCGCTGTGTCCCGGGCGCTCGCTCGTTCCGCTTCCCCGCTGACTGTAGCGGTGCCGGGGGGGGGGGGTATCGGGGAGACACTGACACTGGAGGGGAGGTGAAGGGGGGGGGGTGGAGGTGAAGGGGGGGGGGTGGAGGGGAGGTGAAGGGGGGGGGTGGAGGGGAGGTGAAGGGGGGGGTGGAGGGGAGGTGAAGGGGGGGGTGGAAGTGAGGGGAGGTGAAGGGGGGTGAGGGGAGGTGAAGGCCGCTCACTCACCCGTCCGGCAGGTCCCACGTGGATCTGAGGCGGGAGGCAGCGTGTTGTGGCCGCTCCCCCGCTGTGTCCCGGGCGCTCGCTCCCCCGCTGTGTCCCGGGCGCTCGCTCCCCCGCTGACTGTAGCGGCGCCGGGGGGGGGGGGGGACTGAAAGCGCGGGAAACAGGGAGGCTTCCGGCCGCCGCCGCGAGTGAGGCCGTCGCCATCTTGGGCACTCGGTGCCGCGAGGCAGGCTGCCTGGCCACTGGCTGTTCCCCCGCCGGGGAGGGGGGTGAGTTGTGAGCGCCGGGGAGGGGGGGGCATGTATATGTGTGGGGGGGGAGAGGTGGGAGATATAGAGGGGGGGTCTCGCACGGCCGCTGACACTGGGTGGGGGGGCGCTGAAGGGGTAATAATAGTGTGTGTCCCGCTGACTGTAGCGGCGCCGGGGGGGGGGACCGGGGTGAAAGCGCGGGAGACACGGGGAGAGGAGGAGGTGCGCGCGGGTCACGATGTTCAGGGAGGTGTGTGTGTGTGTGTGTGTGTGTGTGTGTGTGACACTGTGTGTGTGTGTGTGTGTGTCACTGTGTGTGTGTCACTGTGTGTGTGTGTGTGTGTGTAACGCCGTGTGTGACACTGTGTGTGTGTGTGTGTGTGACACTGTGTGTGTGTGGTGACACTGTGTGTGTGTGTGTGGGTGTGTTTTTTTTGGCCCGTCACTCCGCCTCAGGCCAATGAGAGGTGTGCGGGGGCGGGCGGCCCAAGGGACCAATGAGATTTCCCCTAGGGACACCGGACATCCAGGCAGGCAAACATACAGTGCTTTCACTAATATAGTATAAGATAGGCGTATGTTACAGTATAGGAATGGGTACAATACAGGAGTTTGCCAGCTTTCCCACTATAAAGTAAATATGATTTGTCTTCCATGTATAATAAATGCGCTTTTTATGAATTTCTTTGGGAGCTTTGCAGCTTGTATTCCTGTTTATATGATGCTTTTCTTTCACCAGAGTTTTTGTGCCGCTTTACATCAGGAGCTGAAAGAATATTACCGTCTCCTTTCTGTTTTACATTCCCAGGTAAAACGCAACTAAACAAACCTTTTAGGGCAGCAGCTAATTTGGGTAACGTTGGGTTAAAGGACTCGTCAAGTGTTTTCCATTCATGCTGTATACTGTATTTATGAAAAGGGCTTGTGGTATTGCAGACTAAGGGGGTTATTTGTTGTTATTGCACAGAAACCCCCATGGACGTTAATTTTACAAATACATAGTTACATTAAGTGAGCACGATTATACATTATATACAAGACATTGCATGTACAGTTAGAGATATGTTATAGGCATATTTAACAGTTACAGCCCAGATTAAAATGTGAGACAGCTTTAGTTTTGAAAGAACTTAGACTGGTGGTGGCTGTGAGAGTCTCTGGTAGATTGTTCCAGTTTTGGGGTGCAGGGTAAGAGAAGGAGGAGATGACGGATACTTTGCTGAACCTTGTTCTTTGAGCATTTCACCGTGATGTGTGTGTTGTAGTTGCATTGGAGAACGAAATGACAAATTGAATTGTAGATGATATCAAGTTTGCTAAGTTGGTTTGGGGTGCCGTGCCATATACTATGTCCCCATAGTCGATAATTGGCATTAGCATCTGCTGTGCGATACGCTTTCTGACAAGCAGACTTAGGGAGGATTTGTTCCTATAAAGTACACCTAGTTTGGCATAGGTTTTGGATGTCAGGGTATCAATGTGCATGCAATGTATTGCACTATATTTTGTATGTTTTTCTATTTTGCATACACCTGCGCTCCCCAACTATCTGGACAACTATCATTGTGCAACCCAATTGTTAAATGGGAGTCAAACCAAAAGCCCAAGTATTTAAGACTAGTAGCAGGGGCTAGGATTGTATTGGCGTTGTTTCTGATCCGGAGCTCAGTCACTGGAAGCTTTAAAAATGTAGACTTGGTCCCAAATACCATTGCTACAGTCTAGTCAGTGTTTAAAATTGTCAGTCTGTCAGATTCAAGTACGTGTTCAAGGTCGGAGAGGCTAGGGCTGTGTGTTTTGTTTGCCTTGTGCACATATTTTGCTGGCATCTGTAATTATTAAGATCCTTGGTAGTGCCAGTTACTTTGTAGCTTTTCCACAAGGCATCCCGAGGATGGTAGAGCACTATAAGGTCAGTTGTCACCCATGGAAGGTGGGCCCCCGTACTCTTATTCTGCATAGTGGAGCATGGATATCCGTGTTTTAAGAACTCAGATTGGGAAATAGTCGAGTGCAGAATCGGGGTCGGTAATTAAGTCGATTCTGTAGCAAGGGCAGCTGGTAAGGTCAGCCTGAAACTGTTGTGGGTTAAAGTTTCTAAATGTTCTAATGGGGAGAACTTTAGTGTTTGATTGGGGTGGATTGATTTTCCTTACACAGTACACTATTGCATGGTCACTGAAAATGTCAGGAAGGATTCCAGAGGATTGGATTCTGCTGGGATTAGAGGAGCAAATCCAGTCTAGCAAGGAATGGTTGTGAGATTTCAGGTTTGTCTATGTTGGTTGGGAAATAAGTTGCGTTAGGTTTAGTGAGCTGAGTTGTATCTGGATTTTTGTTATTTTTAGGGTCGAGCCAATTGTAGTTGTAGTAGGAACTAACAGCTCACTCTTCTCATTCAGAGAGGAAATTGAGCCAAGAAGCAGGGTGATATCAGTCAGGGACTGTAAAGGGGCTTTAGGGGGTGGTATATGCCAGCAATCAGAACGTGCTTAGAAAAGCGTTTTGCCAACTAGGATTTCAAGAGGGTGGGCTTGGGGGGGAAATTTAGCAGGGTAAATTGTAAGGTGTCTGCAATATAAACTAACACCCATCCTCTCTTTGACCTTTCTTTCCTAGAAATGGAGTATCCCTGAATGGCGATATTTGCCTCAAGGGTTTTAGGGGTTAGCCATGTTTCTGTGAGAATGATGGCTTTGGGTTTATGCATAATGCACCATGCCCTTAGTTCATCCAGTTTGGGCAGCAGGCTCCGGATATTTATATGGGCAACAGATGGACCTTTTTGGAATTTGAAGGGGGGTATTCTATGTTGTATGGGATAGAGTTGAAAAGCGAGGGCCTGTGTTAAGTTCAATATCACCTGCTAAAGATACATTATAATAATAAAAATACCCAAGTCTTAGACATTCCTTAACATATGTTGTGGATCCCATTCTAGGGACCATTCATTAAGTCTTGTGTGTTTATTTCCTGTGATTACTCCCTACTCCCTTTTGTGTGAAGTGATTGTGTGTTTTGCAGGCAAATAGCCCTTTCTCCCTACCTTTTAGGAACTTTGAGGATAGCATTGGATACGGATAGAGGATTGACAAAAACACCCTTATTCTGACACCCCTACAGCATTTTATGTTTAATTGTAAAATAAAGAAAATGTAGTCAAATTTTTAACAATCGGCACATTTAAGGAAACCAATTAGGTTGTTCATTTCTTTACACCATGTTTCTTTTGGCCTGCTACCAGGGATTGTCCATTCAAATGATAATCACCTTATTACTCTTGTAAAGAAACCATACCAAGTGTGAAAGCTTACTGTCTGAACCAGGGCATAGACATGTGTCGTATCTATACATAGTGGCATGTCATTCCAGGCTAACGGGCAAATCTTTTAAAATCAGTTACAGGTCGAAGACGACCAAGGTGTCAATTTGGGACTGGAAAGCAGTTTAACACTTCGACGACTCTTGGTGTGGACGTATGATCCCAAAATTAGACTGAAGACACTTGCGGCACTTGTTGACCACTGTCAAGGTGAAGAAAAGCTAGAATTCCTGAAAAAGTATTTTTGTATTGTGTGTCTCTGTTCTTGCTTCAAGCTCTCTTATTTGTTTGTGCAAATGTGGTTATTTTCAGAACCTTAATTGTAATT
The DNA here is from genome assembly GCF_040206685.1 of Ascaphus truei. Lineage (NCBI taxonomy): Eukaryota > Metazoa > Chordata > Amphibia > Anura > Ascaphidae > Ascaphus > Ascaphus truei. Next base: position 254,488,328 of record NC_134485.1, read on the forward strand.
TTTATGTCGTACAGTATATAGATATATAATTGTTGTTTCAACCCCTTGGACATGAGGGGTAAAGGAAGAAAAGCGGCTGCTAAATTTCCTGTATCTATTTGAAATTTGATAAGTGGGACAATGCAGAAATAGGCATTGCTTATCTCTTGAGTAAGAACGTATCACCTCAGTCACCTAGAATTAGATTGTGAAATCCTGGGGAACCACAAACTTTCCCACCCTCCCGGTCTCTTCCTCCCTCCTCTGTTCCCTCGCCTCATGTTATCCCCCTCCCCCTTATGCTCTCTCTTCCTCCCCCCCCCATGCTCTCTACACCTCATCTCCACCCCTACCCCCTTACACTCCCTACACCTCTTCTCCAAACCTAACCCCGTACACTCCCTCTCTCTTTCTTCTCCCCTCACACTTTCCTCCTCCCTCTGTCCCTCCCCCACACTCTCAGCCCCCCCACACTCTTGCCCACTCTCCACTCTCCTCCCCCTCCTAACAACACACTCTTGCCTATGTTACACTCTCCTCCCCCCCCTCACACTCTCTTACCCACTCTCCACTCTCCTCCTCTCCCCACTCCCCCCTCCCCCCTCACACTCTCTTGCCCACTCTACACGCTAACCTTTGAGCCTGCGACTTCCGGCACAGACAGGAGCAGGGAGAGGAAGTATCGCAGTGACGGTCGGCTGTTGCTGCTCAGCTCGGGAGCCACCGGCTCACTGCTGCATGGGGGTACGCCGGCCCTGGGACAGCTGGGGGAGTTGTCCCAGGGGTTCTGCCGACGCCAGGGGTGGGGGGGATCCCTGGCTTAACCATAGGCAGCAAGCATGTAAACTGCTTGCTTTGGTAACAAAAAGTCACAAAAGGAAATTAGTAATGTAACTTTGTACCTCAGGAAATAACTACAAATGCCCCCCGCGTTTGTATACTAAACAACAATTTTTGCACCATGTGTTTGTGTGCGCTAGTCGCTATTCTGGCTAGTCTGTTGCTGTGTTACTTGCTTGAGGTATAATGACCGGGATATGCTTTTAGCCTGATGAACATTACTTGCAGAATAAAATTTTTGAATAGTGACCCTGGTCTGAAAAGCATGCACGCTTGCATTATTAAATGAAGTTTAACGTTGTATTTACTGATTTGTGTGCATGCATTTGCTTTTTCAGGAAGGAAAGGAGGAGAGCTTGCATCAGCTGTTCATGCTTACACTAAAACGGGCGATCCATACATGCGTTCACTGGTGCAGCACATTCTCGGCTTGGTCTCGCACCCTATTCTTAATTTCCTTTACCGCTGGATATATGATGGAGAATTGGAGGACACTTACCATGAGGTATACCGTTAATGTCGAGATCTGAAATTTAAACCCTGGTTCCTATTGATTATGCAACTTATGGTTTCAAAGTCCACCTTGCTCTGCCTGATCCTCTGTACTTGAGTATAACATAATTTGCTCATTTTTTTTTCTTGTTTTTGTTGAAACAGAATACTTTCATATATCTCAAATGTAAAAAGGGTGGCTTTATTTTTTATTTTTGGGATAATCCTATACATTACAAATGTCAAAGTTAGAAGTCTATTTTTGTTGAGATATTTAGTACAGGTTGAAATTGTGTAGGGACCGAACTACTTTAGCTTGACTTTCAGCATTTCCGTTATCGCATCTTGGAGAAGCAGATCTGGAATTTAGGGTTAGTTTAACTAAATGGAGAGAGTTTGTAGTAAACTGTGTTCAAATGTTATTGGACATTTGTGCTCTCTTTTCACCTTAGTTGCTGAATTTATGTGCCTGAATTGTGCATGCCATGTCATTATTTTTATTTAGAATATATAAAGAGGTAACATTGAAACCTATTTAATTTTGCAGCATTGGTATTTATCTGACACCTTTAAGATGCATAGTTGCATAGTGGATAAGGTTGAAAAAAGACATACATGTCCATCGACTTCAACCTATGTTAAATTTAGACAACCTATACTTATCCTATATTTGTATTTACAGTATTATTGATCCAGTGAAACATTGTACGGGTCTCATAAGGGGAAAAATACATTTCTTCCTAACTTCAATAATGGCAGATTTCTCCCGTGATCAACATCCTTCCCATGATTACTTATTTTGGTATCCTTTCTAGAAGATTTTTTTTTGATGATATCTATTGTTTCTGCCATCAGTCTCCATGGGTAATGAATTCCACATTTTAACTGCCCTTACTGTAAACAGCACTTTCCTTTGTTGGTGGTAAAATCTCCTTTCCTAAAACCTTAAGGGATGACCCAATGTCATTTGTCCTGCCTTTTGGATGAATAGTTATTGTGAAAGATTTTTGTGTTGCCCCTGAATATATTTGCATATAGTTATCATATCACCTCGTAGACGCCTCTTTTCTAATGTAAACAAATCTAATTTAGCTAGCCTCTCCTCATAAGTCAGATCTCCCATCCCCTTTATTAATTTGGTCGCTCTTATCCTAGTTCCATAATGTATTTTTTATGGAGTGGTGCCCAAAACTGTGCTTCATTTTCAAGGTGAGGTCTTACTAATGCTTTATAAAGAGGCATAATTATGTTTACTTCCCTTCCATCCGTTCCCCGTTTAATGCAAGATAAGATCTTATTTGCCTTTGCAGCTACTGACTGACGTTGGGAACTATTGCTAAGCCTGCTTTCTACAAGCACTCCTAAATCCTTCTCCATCAAGGATTTGTTAATATTGTTTTTTTAATGTTGGTTTGTAAACATGGTGAACCGAAATTTGAAAGTAAAGCTGAAGAGTATCAGGACATTTTAAAGCTTTTTGACACACCCGTGGGCTATATTTCCAACAGTCGGTAAGAACCCTCAGTTATGACGGCAATGTCGTGCCTTTAACCATCCTATGTGACAGAGCTTTTATTGCATATTTACTGTCTATTGTTTCCTTTCAGTCTTTTATGGAAACATATCCTAACTTTGCAAACAGCAACTATTAAAGTTATTATGCCAAGTCTTCCCCTTGCTAAGTCATTTTGAACTATCTTACGTTGATACTGACTGGGTGGATGCCCGAGACAAGATCGTACTGCTGACCTTTTGTGAGGCAAAATAATCTGTTTTTCTTGAATATCCGATTTAATATTGATCCCTTCTATCGCTCTGTTGCACAGCAGTGTATTGTGATGGGATGTACTGGTATCCAGGATGCAGCACTTATCCGTGTGTGGTTATGTTGCCTATTCCTGATGTCCTGGAGGCATGGGAGGGAAGCTGGCTGCAAGTGTCTTCACACAGCATTTGATAAAATTGCTCAGAATAAATATATCTGTTGGAGCGCACGTTATTTCCCATAAACATGTCGAGAAGTAAGGCCATTTGGGTATGTTTAATAGCTTGAAACAGTATATAAAAACTTCTGCTATTTACATTTTACTTGCTTGGCCTTTATCCAATAATTAATGAGAAATCATAGTACAATTATCTTTTCTGTGCTTGGCCTTTTGTTTTCTGCATGACGAGAATCTGAGAACCTTGAGCAGGAAATGCATCAGTACATCAGAAGCATAATGACCTTGATTCCTTTTGTTCTTTTTTTGATCCACTAATGATCGTGCCGTTGGATTATTTTGCTGCTTCGTGTGCGTTTTGTGCCTTTCTGTTCTGTAGGGGTTCAGAAAGTATTACACTTTGCAATGCAAGCTATTTGAGGTTTTCTTGACAATTCCCCCCCAAAATTTTTAACAAACAGTCCTCTCGTATTGAATTGTTGATTTTTCTTTTTTTGTTTTGTTTTGTACCAGTTGTAAATGCAAAGCTGCACTGTAACTGCAATTATGCAGAAGTCTTGTGATGCTCTTTCTTAACCCTTAATGACAGAACTGTCTTTGAGACAGTGGGCACACCTACAGTATGACTGAAATGCATTTCATAGAAATGCCCATAATCAATCACCTGAATCCTTCTGTGTTGGAAATATGAAGGCCCCAATTTAGTTCCTTAAGGATTTTTCTCCCCCCCCCACAACAGGTTCTTGTTACGGTGTGATTGGTAATAACGGAATAAAAATAAACTACCTTCACACGCTGTTTTTTATGTAGCAAATGAAACCATATGTATATTGCTAGACTGATGAAGATGCTATGCACTATAAACATATGTAATTTGCCATTAGCACTCACCATGGATTTGTTCTGATGGTAGATGTGTGGTGTTTATGAATACCTTTACTTTCACCACATTTTTTTTGTTTATTGCCATCATAATAGTGACCCCATTATTTTGTGCATCAACATTCATGAAACCTTAAAGTCGCAATCCGTACTACACCGTGCGCATTTTTTTTTATCCATAACATGGGGTCTCCTAGAGCAAAACTGCGGAACTCCAAGCTACAGGGGAAGAGGTGCCCTGGTTCCTTAAATATTTATTTCATTTTTCATTCCCTTACAAGAATTCTTGTCCTGGAGAAACAATAAGGACACTGGGGTCAGCCTCACTCTGGTGGCCAATAAAAAGCCATGAGATAACATTCTAGTTGTGATTGGGTGACCCTGCAGCCATATTTATTTTTTTCTTGTAAGCACTGGCAAAGGTAAAAAAAATATACAGTAATAATAATTCACACACACACACCACACTTATAGTGCAGAATAGATTAAATGAGTTCTTCAGTATTAGGTGATACCTTTTTTATTTGGACTAACAATTTGTCATAGGACAAGCTTTTGAGAGTTTTCCTCTCTTCTTCAGGTCAGCAATACTGATATAGCGTTATATATATATATATATATATATGTATATATATATATATATATATATATATATACATACATACATACATACATACATACATACATACATACATACATATCAGGAAATAATAACAATCATCTGTTGCTTAGCAGGTCTTAAAATTAGGTAAATACAACCTCAGATGAACAACAACACATGACATATTACACCGTGCCATGATTTATTTAACAAAATTAAAGCCAAAATGGAGAAGCTGTGTGTGAAAAACTAAGTACTCCATTTTGGCTTTATTTTTGTTAAATAAATCATGACACAATGTAATATGTCATGTGTTGTTGTTCATCTGAGGTTGTATTTATCTTATTTTAAGACCTGCTAAGGAACAGATTGTTATGTCCTGATATGTAAAACCATAGAATTCAAAGAGGGTGTACTTTCTTTTTTCACACAACTGTACATACACATATATACATATTGTGATGTGCTGAAGCAGAAGGTGTTTGAGGGGAGGTACATAGGACCCAGCACCTTCCAGGGTGTGCTCCCTTCCCTCTCCTGAGCCTTAATTAATCAGGTACCATGTAAAAGGCAGTACAGACAGTTTCCTGGGCTGCTGTGCTGATCTGAAGGCACACATACTGTACACAGACAGCCCTGTGACAGACTGCAAGGGGAGCTGCTGCCTGTCCACAGGTAAAGGGTGCAAAGTGGGGAAAGAGCTTAACTCTCCCACATTTAGCCAGCGACTAGATGTATTAGGCAGCACTCCCCGAAGTGGAGTTAGGTTTGTTTGTTTATGTTTTGTTCCTGATTTGTATCCTCTAAATAAACCCCCTGTGCACCAAACTCTTAAGTTTCCTGCCTTTGATCTGGGACATAAGATCCTACGCTGTGAAGGAGACATCACAATTTGGTGGAGTTTAATGCGGGCAGTCCACAAGGCACTGAGTAGTGGAACTATGGAGGAATTTCTCACCACGGTACAGCATGCTCAAGCAGAGAATACGGCTATTCTACAGCGCAGCCAAACAGAGTGTGCTGCTACTTTAATGCAGGGATTGCAACAATTGTGAAAGTCCCATGATGAGAATATACTGCAGCTGACAAAGTCAGAAACTGAAACTACGGCGGCGTTAGTACAACAGATGGCGCTATCCCTACATCAGACTCTAAAAGAAGAGCAACATGAGGCGCAACTTCACCTACACCAGGAGCTCCAAGTGTTGGGAGAGAGAATTACCGCTCAGACTAGCGGGGCCCCACAGGTCGCTAACCAGATAAAGTCTCACCTCATCCAGAAAATGACGATGGACGATGACGTTGAGGCATACATACCTGATGATTTTTGAGCTTACAGTAGCCCGCTAAGGATGGCCATCCGAGCAGTGGGCTGGAATAATTGCCCCCTTCCTGGTGGGTTTCTCATAAAAAGCCTATTATGACCTGGAGCCAGAGCAAGCGAAGAACTGACACCCTGAAGGCTGAGATTATGGCACGGCTAGGTGTCACCGTCGCAGTTCAGGCCCAGTGGTTCTACTCCTGGTGTTACGATGCAGAAAAGGCTACAAGCCCTGAGCTCTACGACCTTGTCCACTCTGCGCGGAAATGACTCCAGCCAGACGCATTTACAACCGCCGTTGAAATGGTCATCATAGACTGGTTCCTGCGGGGCTTTCCTCGCACCGTCCAGAAGTGGGTCAGCCAGAATGACCCCCAAAACACAGAGCAGGCGGTCGCTTTAGTGGGACGTCACTTTGCTGCTGTGGAGATGTCCCGGAGTTCAAGTTTCGATGAGTTGTCCGGTCCTCCATCCCGGCACGTATTCTTCCCAATAGACTAGAGAAAACCCCCGACCCAGTTTTGGGAAGTACATTGAATGCTATAAATGCCATGAACTTGAAGATGTGGTGGCAGTTTGCCCTATGAACTCTGAACAAATGCAATGTGATATTCCTGTGGGTTATTTTTCGGGCAGAGTTCCTGCTGTTCATTTTATAACTTCTATTCTGGCCTATACTGTATAACCTTAAAGACAAATCTGGCCAAAATAACGATCTATTCCACAAAATGGAGGATTTTCTGAACTCGTGGACTGCCTAGATTTTCGGATGAAGATGGCAAAATACATGTATTAAATACAAAAATTACTAGTTTAGAACTAATGGTAATAATCAAAAAGAAAGAAAGAAATCCAACAAAGCCCCTGTATAGAAATGCTATTACTGTAGGAGAAATCCAAATATTTAAGGAATCCCAATAGTGCATCAAACATATAACTTATCGCTCTTTGAGGATGATATCATCTGAACCATTAGAAACCCTCTGACATCTCTACACAATGTACAAGTAGTTCTTGAGTTTTGAGTCCTGTCAGGGTATAAAACTAACCTTGAAAAAACTAAAAAAAAATCTATAAATGACAGAAAACAAAAATTAAATACCTGAAGGTTTACCATTCATAAAAGTACCAAAACCTAATAAAACATTTTCCAGACCCCTTCTCTCAGATTAACAAGAATTTAATCGTATGGAATAAATATCAGATTTCCTGGCTTGGGCGAATCACGTTGGTAAAGAAATATTACCTTGCGTGTCATCTGAAACAAACTACTGTACTTATTGCCATTCAAATCCCAAAATATACTGTTGGTTGGGATGGAGGAGTCGGTGACAGTTCCAATTTCACTACCAGCATTACTGTGGTTAGAAAAGGATGGATTTAAAAAAACCAATGCTTCAACGGCACTCGGAGGTGATTAGCTTCACAATGAATATATGGTATCAATCTAAATTGAAATTTAGCCTAATCCAAAACCCCTCGAGACTGAGACCAATCTAAAATAATCCTGACGTTGCTCCAGGATTTTAATTCAAAACCATTAGATCAGTGGAGAAATAGGAATATTCTAGATTTAAGACATCTATTGGAGGGCAATCCACTTACCTTCGAAGACCTAAGAAAAGTATAAAGTATGCCCTTCTGCAAGAAGAGGTTTTTTTTTTTTTTAGGTATTTACAAATAAGACATTTCATCTCGAGCACACAGTCTAACTCAGTTTCCCTGAACATATGTGTCTATCTGTATAGCTATATTCATTCTCTCCTGTGTAAACTTATGGTTGCTCCCACAAGGGATCAGGGATATAATACTATCCTCACCTTACTTACCTGTGTGATACTTCTCTAAACACTTACAAACCTTTCAAGGGTTAATAGACTGACAATAGGGTTTATATATAATCCCCCTATGTACTACCCCACCTCTCCGTTTTTTTATTAATTTTAATAACAATTTGTCCTGCATCTATGGTTATTCCAAACAGTTATCATTTTAAGATTAATCAATAGATATTAAGTTTTAGTTTGGGTGCACTCTCTAAGTGCCACAATATAGGGATTCTTTCTTTCCTCTCACTTAGTCCAAAGAGGCTAAGCCTGATTTACCCGGGCACCTCAAACATCTTCTGGTGAAACTGTGGACAGATTAGTGACCGTTGTACAAATGTGGTGGATATGCCCCAAGATTCAGAGTTAGTGAAAGTATCGATACCTCGATAAAGTCCCTCTGCGTTTCTACACTGCCATCGTGAGCTGCTTGTGCAATAAATCATTTTTATGCAATCTAGAGTTGCCCTGGAATATTTATTCTTCCTGGATTTTGGCTGTACTCCTTCTTTCTACTACACTTATTGAAAGTTAATACAAAGAAGGGTAGAGGATGCAATAGGAATTCAAATACCATGGGATCCATTAACTATAGTACTAGCAAAGCCAATGGAAGATATTGATTACTGTAATAAACATAAACTGATCCTATATTCTAGCTGCAGCAAGATGTGTGATATCAGCTTTCTGGAAGAAGCAGAATACTCTCCCTGTTGTGTCATAGAGTGAGATCCTTTCATAAGATATGGGAACTCTGGACAAATGCATGAAGGGCCTGGGGATTGATAGGAAAGCTAAAAATAAAAAAAAAACCTCTGGGAAGACAAGTAGAAGTCGGGCAAAACTGTGGTTACTAAAGTGAATAATTATCCAATAACAACTATTGGCAATGCCTATTTATTGCCAGTACATTGCCTGTGATTTGATGGTTCTCCTTTGTTCCCCCCTTCCCACTTTTTTGTACCCCTCAATTGAAAATGTAATAAAAATATTTGTACAAAAAAAGATATTTAAATGTTTCACAAATTCATACTGTCTTTATTTTATTTTTTTAGTTTTTCGTAGCGTCTGACCCTACAGTGAAAACAGACCGGCTGTGGCATGACAAGTATACTCTGAGGAAATCTATGATTCCTTCTTTTGTCACCATGGATCAGTCTAAAAAGGTGTGGTGAATATCAGAAAATCCTTCAGTCTAAAAAGGTGTGGTGAAGGAGTTCTGTTAAGAAGTGGCAAACACGTTGCTTTTAATAGAACACTGCTTTATGTCTACAAGCTAGAACCTTGCATGTATTTATTTATTTATAAAATGATTTACCATGAAGACATTGAGAGTTACTTCTCGTTTTCAAGTATGTCCAGATAGAATGAAAGAATGATGTGTTGACAAAGCTGAGGGGGAAAGTGTTTTTTGATTGTAGCTGCAGTGTGTGTGTGTGTGTGTGTGTGTGTGTGTGTGTGTATAAAGCTACTGTGTGGGTGTGTATAGAGTGCCAGTGTGTGTGTGTTAGCAGCAGTGTTTATGGGTGTAGCATGTGTGTGTGTGTAGAGCTGCTGTGTTTTGTGTGTGTGTGTGTGTGTGTGTGTGTGTGTGTGTGTGTGTGTAGAGGTGCTGTGTTGTGTGTGTAGAGGTGCTGTGTTGTGTGTAGAGGAGGTGCCATGTGAGTGTAGAGAAGGTGCTGTGTTGGGTGACTAGAGCTCCAGTGTGTGTGTGTAGAGGTGTGGTGTGCTGTGTGTGTGTAGCAGCAGTTTGTGTGTGTTGAGCTGCTGTGTGTGTGTACACAGAGGGGGCGGCAGTGTGTGGATATAGATAGCTGCAGTGTACAGTAAGCGTACATAGAGATGGTTTCATGTATTTACCATTTTATTTTAATTAAAAAAAATCTATTTAACTATACAAAAGTGTCTATTATTTATTAAATAAGCCTACATTTAGCCTATAATAGTAATAATCCCCTCAGAACAGGGCCTTCAACTCTTCCAGCCAGGGCATTATTGGCCAATAATCTCTCTTCGGAGATTATTACTTAAGTAATACATCGAGTTACCTCTCGTTTTCAAGCATGTCCTGGACATGCAGATAGAATGAAAGAAGGATGTGTTGACAGAGCAGAGGGGGAAAGGGTTTACATCTAAAGCCCTTATAAGATAACAGTCTATTCTAGAGTCAAAATGGTAATAATACTGTTTGTTGTTTTTGTTTTTTAGAAATAGAATACATTTATACGCATTCATTTTAGTTTGCTGAAACTTTTTTCTTTTATTTCCTGTAGCTCCTCTCTCTTGTGGGCTGTCTCTATGATGAGCAGGACTTGCACAGACAGTCACACTTTCTTCCTTACTAACTCTTGACAGTGAGCGATTGAGGCAAGGGGGGAGGAAACATTTAACTGTCATATCCCCCCTGAAAAGAAAAATCTTCTCTTCCCTCTCCCCCCACTTAATCGTTGATTAAAGGGGGGAAATGTGTTCTTTACAAATATTTGTTGTTGTTATGCAAGTGTGACTGTCAGATTCAATCGGTGCCTTTGGGAAATGCTATTCCTATAACTGCCACCACTTATAATGTAATCCGAACACTGTTTCTCACAGTGAATACATTTTAAGTGCACATAACCAAAGTAAGCCTTTCTTATTTAAGAAGTTGATGTCCTTTCTGGATTGACTTTTCTTGTTGAAATATTCCTATTTTAAGCATATTGATGAGTTTCCCTGAAGAAAAGAATCTATATAAATTGATCTTTGCGATTCAGTACAATTGATATCCATTAGCACTCACTTAAAGCAGCGTATTGTGTTTATTCAGTCAAAAGCTCACTGGAATCGCTTGGTCCTGCCATACGACGGCTTAACCGTTTTTGCTGCAGAGCAATGCTTTTCTGGCACCTCGGCCGCAAAAATGGTTTAAAAAAAAAAAAGTGTCATTGAAAATGCATTATGCTTTTGGTTTTGTTTTCTTTAGGTTCTCTTGATTGGGAAATCCATCAACTTTTTACACCAGGTGTGCCATGATCAAACTCCCACTGCAAAGATGATGGCTGTGGCCAAAGCTGCAGAATCTCCAAAAGATGGTAGGCTCCGTTTTCCTACGATAAAACAAGGGCCTTATTGTACTATTCTCAAAGTATGCGAGTTCATGAAGACTTGCGTGGTGATGACGTCTCATGACATTGGCTTTATTTTTTATTTCTTCTAGAACAAGAGTGGCCAACTTATCCAGTCCTTAAGGGCCACCAACATGTCAGGTTTTAAGGATATCCAACAGGTGGCTCGGTCAAAGACTGACCCATCTGTAATGAAGCGAGTATATCCTTAAAACCTGACCTGTAGGTAGTCCTTGAGGACTGGAGTTGGCCACCCCTGCTCTAGAATGTCGGTGCATATTTCATGATTGAATCAGCAAATTTTGATTACCAGTTTGAACTTCCATGTCATGAACCAAGATTATTGTGCACCAAGAAAGGTTGGCTAAAGAGTCCCGGGACCTGTGTGCTCGTTTAATGCACACCGATTCCTTTGTTGCAGATCTTTAGTGGTCCATCTAAAAATCCTGTCTAGATTTTCTATCAAATGTTATTGGTCTATTAAAAAGAAAATATGGAACTAACTCTGTAGAATGAAAGTCGAGCTTGAAAAATAAAATGTATTATTTATGCACTGAAGGAGGAGTTGGCCTCCTTGTCTTCTCATCCTTGACACCTGCTCCCAAACCCCCCCTTCCCTCCCATTCCTTTTACCTCCTTTGAATTCCATGCCCGCTCTCTCTTTCCTCCTACTATCACAATCTTCGTAATTTATCGTCCCCCTGTCATACCCACACTATATTTTTCAATGAGTTTGACTGCTTCCTCTCCACTCTCACCCTCTCCCTGTCAGGAATCTGCCCCTGGGTTTGGCTGGAGCCCATCCATCCGGAGCTTTGCAGGTTCCAGACAAACTATTCCCTGTTTCTGCAATCACCTGCCTCTTGCTGCCTCCTGTGCAGTAAAGAGAAGGGGAAAAGGGGTAGAGGGGGGAAAGCTCCCGCATCAGCTGCAGTACAATAGAGTAATGTGAAAATAATCAGAGGTCATCTCTGGTGCAAAAAGGGACAAAGGGATAGTAAGACAAACACACAAAAGATTCCCTCATGAATGCACTCAGATAGACCTGGTAGAAGTGATGTAGTCTATTATAATCAATTTATTCAATGATAAAATAATTGTTGTACAGAGGGGTGTGGTAAAGAAGTCCAGGGCCACCCCCTAATTACATACCAAAAGAACTTCCACATTTGAGTAAATGGGGAAGAAAACTGTGAGAAACACTACACAAAATCACACGGTATAATGGCTACAGTCTGTATAGGTAAATTCCTGCAGAAAAAAGTACTAGCATGAAGTGAGGCAGTACTATTATCTAAAAAAACCGTCAGTCTATAATATTGTAAGGCTGCCAATACTAAATCAGGAGGAAGAAAATAGCAAATAACAGAAAATAGAAAACCAACAAGCTGTCAAGAGTAAACTGCCAGACTAATCTGGTGTGATAGTGTAGGTAAATAATCAGCGTGTAGTCACAATACAAAACACAATAAAATCAATCTGTATGATCAGCATAATACAATGAGAGGTAAAAATAGTAGAAGTATAAGATCCTAAATAGGGCTAGCACAAAATGTGCATCCGTATAGCACAGAGGCACGATTCACTGACCGTATCCAGTTATAGCCTCTTAACCCATAAACCTCATGAACCCTCACTATAATATGAGAGCAAGTGTATTCCTGATCGTATGGTAGGATCACAACACATGTAAATCAATGCTAGTATCGGTAATCACCTTATAATCCTCACAATAAAACACTTAGTGAATATATCGTAGAAGTGCACATGCTGATGATATACAGAGTAATATGCTCAAATAACATTCATAGTAAGTTTAAACAGAACACATAATGCAGTGAACTTGGTAAACAGCAACTGCCTGTGTACATACAGAGACACGTGGCGTCCCTGAACACTCCCTCACAGCACATACTGGCATGATGTTACCAGTGAAGGGCTACAGAATTATACACATAGCTTAGTTTGTAGTCTTCAAGTGTTAAATCATGCAGCCCATAGAGAGGAGGGGAACAGGAGCCCGAGCAGCCGTATAGCTCTGTGATCTCTGTGCCGAGTGACGTCTTTGAGAAAGTGCGTCCATCGCACGAAACGTACGTCAGGTGATCATACGGCGTGACGTCACTCGGCACAGAGATCACAGAGCTATACGGCTGCTCGGGCTCCTGTTCCCCTCCTCTCTATGGGCTGCATGATTTAACACTTGAAGACTACAAACTAAGCTAAGTGTATCATTTTGTAGCCCTTCACTGGTAACATCATGCCAGTATGTGCTTTGAGGGAGTGTTCAGGGACTCCACGTGTCTCTGTATGTACACAGGCAGTTGCTGTTTACCAAGTTCACTGCATTATGTGTTCTGTTTAAACTTACTATGAATGTTATTTGAGCATATTACTCTGTATATCATCAGCATGTGCACTTCTACGATATATTCACTAAGTGTTTTATTGTGAGGATTATAAGGTAATTACCGATACTAGCATTGATTTACATGTGTTGTGATCCTACCATACGATCAGGAATACACTTGCTCTCATATAGTGAGGGTTCATGAGGTTTATGGGTTAAGAGGCTATAACTGGATACGGTCAGTGAATCGTGCCTCTGTGCTATATGGATGCACATTTTGTGCTAGCCCTATTTAGGATCTTATACTTCTACTATTTTTACCTCTCATTGTATTATGCTGATCATACAGATTGATTTTAGTGTGTTTTGTATTGTGACTACACGCTGATTATTTACCTACACTATCACACCAGATTAGTCTGGCAGTTTACTTTTGCCAGCTTGTTGGTATTCTATTTTCTGTTATTTGATATTTTCTTCCTCCAGATTTAGTATCGGCAGCCTTACAATATTACAGACTGCTGTTTTTTTAGATAATAGTACTGCCTCACTTCATGCTAGTACTTTTTTCTGCAGGAATTTACCTATACAGACTAGCCATTATACCGTTTGATTTTGTGTAGTGTTTCTCACAGTTTTCTTCCCCATTTACTCAAATGTGGAAGTTCTTTTGGTATGTAATTAGGGGGTGGCCCTGGACTTCTTTACCACACCCCTCTGTACAACAATTATTTTATCATTGAATAAATTGATTATAATAGACTACATCACTTCTACCAGATCTGAGTGCATTTATGAGGGAATCTTTTGTGTGTTTGTCTTACTGCCTCCTGTGCAGCTCTGGCCTGATTGGTCTCCTGTGCTATTTAGTGACTGCCCCGCCCTCAGGAAGTTGCTGGACATAGACTTTGCAATCCATGTTGCAAGTAACTGTGCTTGTCACAGACTCTCTGTTTGGCCTGCTAGGCCTCCTGGTGCCTTGTATCCTGCTCCTAGTCCCCTGCTGCCCAAGGGCTTCTTGCATAGTAGCCTCGGCGCTGCTTCCTTGTTCCTGACAGACTTCGCCTCGCGGAAGCGGCTACGCTGGTTTCCTCAGTGTTTCCTGTGGCGTGTCTGCACCTCTGGTTCCTGCTTCCTCCAAGTGGAGTTTGCTCCTGTCCGGAAGTCCCTGTACCGAAGCTTCTGGTTCCTGTGACTCCTGGACTTTTCCTGACGCGCTGCAGCACCTTCGCTGAAGCTTCTCAGCTGCAGTGGCTTCTCTCAAGGTTCTAGCCTCCTAGGCTGGAATACCTTCACCCAAGATTTCCTGTTGATGACCTCGGCTTGTTTCCTCGACCACCGCTCCTGTGCCGCCTGCTTTGACCCCTGCCTGGATAACGTTAACCCTGCTTTCTCCAATCCTGACCTGCCTATGTCTGACCATGGAATCCGCACTCTGGACCTGACTCCGTGGCCGAAGGTCGGTGCTTATACATCCCCACCTCAGCCCCGCGGTTCGGTACCAGTTTGTGGCAAGCACGTACGTTACAGTATGTCCAGCCCCACAAACTCTGACCCCGCTGAGGTGGGTTTAAGCCAGTCCCAGTCTAAAAACCTGTCCCAGTCTGAAAGATTCTCCCTAACCTTGGACCGGCTCATGAAAAAGAATTATCAGTCCCTGGACTCCCTCTCTGCTACGAGGCAGCCCCTCTGTGCTTCACGTCCTGCTACAAGACCCCTTGGGGTACCCTGATTTTCTTGGGATCCCCAAGCTGATGTTGCATATCAGAAGTTAAAGGAGGAATTTTTCAAGTCCCCTGTTTCAAACTCAAGTTTCCCTTCCTCTGACTCTAAAGCTATGCCTGCTTTAACCCCTGCTAATGAAACCTTTGAGCCTCCCTCTGTGTATCTTTGTAATTCCCAAGCCAATCTTGCATCCCCAGAGCCAAAGATGAACTTACTACTGTATGCCTCCAGTTTCAAAGTCAAACTCTCCTTTTTCTGACTCTCACGCAGGGTCTGCTTTTACCCATGCTACTTCTCAGCCTCTGGGTTTAAAGAGAGACCTTGCATATTATGCTCCTCCTAAAGCTCAAGCTACCGAGCCTGTTGGGATTTACTGCTTTCACCGCTCTGCCCCAACTAAAGTTCCCACTCCAGAGACCAGCGTCCCTGTCTCTAAAACCTTTGCAGCACCTAGTGTTACCCCTCCAGTTTCTCAGAAAGTTGAAATCCCTGCCTGTCTCTCTAAATCTCTTTCCTTAGAGCCTTCCCTTCCTGCATTGACAGTTCAGGTTTCCAACTCAAAGTTCTCTTTCACTCCTTCCACTGCAAGGTTTCAGCCCCCTGCTACGGTATCTCAGAATCAAGTTTCTAAGTCAAAGTTTCCTTTTTCTCCTTTCCCTGCAAAGTGCCAAATTCCTGTTATTGCATCTAAGGATTCTCCAGCACTTCCTGTGTTAACCTGTACCACTGTTAAACCCGCTGATTTAATAGCAGCCTTCCCTTTCTCTGATTCCCCTGTAGTATGTAATATGTCTATCACTAATGTTAAAACTCATGCTTTAAACAGTACCCTCTCTGATATGTCTGAGTTTTCTGCCATTGCATCTAAAGCTCCAGTTTCTGAGTCAATGTTATCTTTGTCAAAGTTTCGTAATCATGTTGTAGTACCTAGCCGTAACTCTCACACGCCCATTTCAGAGACCAGTGCACTTTTCTCTAAACCCTTTACAGGAGCAAGTGTAATCACTGCTGCCCCTCAGACATTTGAGATTTCTGCCTTTGACTCCAAGCCTGTTTCTTTAGAGCCCCCCACAGCATTTGGCTCTTCTCTGAAGTGGTAGATTGAGAAACAGCAAAAGATCAGCCTTTCTGTCTCTGATTCCTTTGCAAATTCTCAGTTCCCTGCTACTGCATCCCAAGGATTTTCCAGCAGTTCCTGAGTTCATTTGTGAAAGTTCCAAAGCTCCTGATGAAAAAACATGTTTTCCTCCCTCTGCTTCTCCTGTAGCAAGTGATTTGTCTGTCACTAAAACTCCTGCTGTAAGAGGTGTTTTTCCTGATGTCCCCGCATGGTTAAATGCACCTAGCCCTGTTTCTAAGGTTCCTGCCATGAAGATCCCCCCCAGGTTCTGTTATGCCTATTGTTGTTCCACAATTATTCCCTTCAGAGACAAGCGCAAGTTCCTCTGATTCTACTGACGCATTTACTCTGGCCCTTGCTGTTTCACAGATATCCACTTCAGAGGCTAGCGCAATGCCTTCTGACTCAATCAAAATACCTTGTTTGGCTCTTGCTGCTTCTCAAATACTCAGTGACTGTTCTGCACGTCCTGTTATAACCATGGATGAGCCTAAGATCCTCACAGTAAAGCATCACCCATCCCTCCCTATTCCCCCCACAGTACCTCATGTTACCTCTGAATCTGGGATTCCCACTCCTCAGGCAATACTGTTTCCCAGTGACTCCTCCACAGTATTTGAGGTACCGCTACAGACTGCATGACTGCTACTGCGAAGTTAGGATTATCCCTCATGGAACTTTCTGTACTACCTCATGTGTTCTCTCTGGATTTCACGTTGTCATCGTCAAAGACTGCAACGCTCCTATTGGACTTCCTTGCCTTGCCTGAGGTGCCCGTCCCTGCTTCTTGTGCTCTCAATCTGGGCACGGGCAAGCTTCTCTCTGCATTTTCCTTCGTGCCTACTGCGTTCTATGTGGATGCCCAGACTTCGGACCTGATGTTCTCTAGACCTCACCTACCTAAGGGTGCTGACCCACTATTGATTGCAGTGCCACTGCTTTTCCGTTTGAAAAAAGCGCTCATTGACAAACGCCCTCGGCGCAGATCTACAACTATACCCAGAGGGTTCAGAAATAATTCCATGTCGCCCAGACCTCTGTAGGATCCTATCTTTGCTCGTCCTCAGGTCTCGCGTAAAGGGTGGGGTAATATCAGTAATCTGCCCCTGGGTTTGGCTGGAGCCCATCCATCCGGAGCTTTGCAGGTTCCAGACAATCTATTCCCTGATTCTGCAATCACCTGCCTCTTGCTGCCTCCTGTGCAGCTCTGGCCTGATTGGCCTCCTGTGCTATTTAGTGACTGCCCCGCCCTCAGGAAGTTGCTGGACATAGACTTTGCAATCCATGTTGCAAGTAACTGTGCTTGTCACAGACTCTCTGTTTGGCCTGCTAGGCCTCCTGGTGCCTTGTATCCTGCTCCTAGTCCCCTGCTGCCCAAGGGCTTCTTGCATAGTAGCCTCGGCGCTGCTTCCTTGTTCCTGACAGACTTCGCCGCGCGGAAGCGGCTACGCTGGTTTCCCCAGTGTTTCCTGTGGCGTGTCTGCACCTCTGGTTCCTGCTTCCTCCAAGTGGAGTTTGCTCCTGTCCGGAAGTCCCTGTACCGAAGCTTCTGGTTCCTGTGACTCCTGGACTTTTCCTGACGCGCTGCAGCACCTTCGCTGAAGCTTCTCAGCTGCAGTGGCTTCTCTCAAGGTTCTAGCCTCCTAGGCTGGAATACCTTCACCCAAGATTTCCTGTTGATGACCTCGGCTTGTTTCCTCGACCACCGCTCCTGTGCCGCCTGCCTTGACCCCTGCCTGGATAACATTAACCCTGCTTTCTCCAATCCTGACCTGCCTATGTCTGACCATGGAATCCGCACTCCGGACCTGACTCCGTGGCCGAAGGTCAGTGCTTATACATCCCCACCTCAGCCCTGCGGTTCGGTACCAGTTTGTTGCAAGCACGTACGTTACACTCCCAACCCCCTTGTTGTCCTCGTTGACTTTAACCTAACTTCAACATCCCTCCTCTACCTCGGCCTTCATCCCCCTCATTTCCTCCTTTGGACTGTCTCACTGAATCTCCCCCCACCCCCCCATGACCTTATCCTCACGGCAAGATGCCACGCCGAGTTCCCCTCCACACTCCTTGTTCCACCTGCCGATCACCACCTCCTCTCCACCATCCTTTATATTACCCTCACTGTTCATCCTCCCTCCTCACCCCCACCCAGTTCCATCCTTCACAGAAACCTCAAATCCATGGATCCATCCTCCCTTACTTCCTCATTACTCCTCCCCCCACTCACATAATTTTCCTCTCTCCCACTGAACTCTGCCCCATCCACCCTCACTCTGCATTATTTGAATCCCTCAATTCATTTGTACCACTCCACCCTGTGCGTCCCACCACAAAGCCTAACCCGGGCTCACATGCCAACTCTAAACGCCCCATCTCTCCGTTCACACAGTGATCAGATCAGGGAAATCTTTCCATTCCCCATCCTCGCCACTTTTCAATTCCTCCTACACCAATACACTTTCACTCACTCAAATTGCAAAAAGAAATATACTATAACACCCTTCTCAAATCACTCGCCATCCACGCCAACTGTTCTCCACCCTAAACAGTCTGCTACGACCCTCCCCATCTCTCATCTAAGCCACCCTCTCAGCCACGGACCGTGCCTCCTACTTCTCACAAAAAATTAACATCTGTGATTCCTTCACCACTGCTGCCCCCCCCACCCCTCTCCAACCACCACCCGTACCCACTCCTTTCACCAAATCTCTGATGATCCTTTCAATCCAACGCTGTCATCTCACTACCGTACATCACCTTCTGACCCCATTCCACACTCCCTCCTCCCCTATCTCACCTTCAACCTCTCCCTATCCAGCAGACAATACCCAGACTCCTTCAAAACTGTGGTAGTCATCCCTCTCCTCAAAAAACTCTTGACCCTGCACTCCTCTCCAACTTGTGCCCTTTCTTACTCCTTCCATACTTCTCCAAACTCAGAGTGCATCGTTCACAACCAACTCTCCACCTTCATTCACACCTATTTCCTCCTTCCCATTGTCCAGTCTGGCTTCCGTCCCTCACACTCTACTAAAACTATTCTCCTCATCATCCATAACTTTCTCTCTCAAGCTCGCCACTCTAGACTCTCCTTCATTCTCATCCTCCTCAACCTCTCTTCAGCTTTTGACACCGTCGATCACACCTCTCCTCTCCACCTTCACCAACCTTGGCTTCACTGACACCGCCCTCTCATGGCTCTCATGCGATCTCTCCCACCCCTCCTACTCTGTCACCTTCAACAATTCATCTTCTCCGCTCACCAGCATCCAAGTGGACGTCCGCCAAGGCTCCGTCCTTGGTACTCTCATCTTTTCCCTCTACACTGCCCCCTCTTTGACCATGGATTCCACGTCCATTTTTTTGCAGACGACATCCTAATCCATTTCTCCTTCCCACTATTCTCACCCGAACTTTCCACCCATACCTCTGCCTGCCTTTCTGCCATTTCCACCAGGATGTCCTCCCACTAAATACAAATTCAACCAGCTGAGACTGAAGTCCTCTACTTTCCCGTTTCCTCCTCCCTTACATCCTCCCCAATCCCCATCATCTTCTTTCTTATTCACCCCCTCCCCTTCTGCTGACAACCTTGCAGTCACCTTTGACCCTTTCTTTTACGCTCAACACATCACCTCTATCACTACCACCTATACAACATAAGAACAATTCATCCACTGATTTCTCTCTCCTTTGCTAAACTTCTCATCCACTCCCTCATCTTCACCCGTGTCCATTATTGTAACTCCCTTCTCCATTTGCATTACACGCCCCCCTCTATTGGAGCAAGCTCCCCCACCACTTTCAATCTGCCCCCTCCCTAACTATCTTCATAAGCCAACTTCAGACTCATCTCTTCTCCATCACTTTCCATGATTCCCCGTTAACCTCCTATCCCACACCTTTCCTCACCCACCCTCCCCAACGCCCATGATCTCCCCTACACTCACCCCTTCCTAAAGTCTCTCCAAAACCCTCCAAAGTCGCTCACCTTACTGATCCAATTGCCTCCACTGTCAGATTCATCACCATGCTACCGACAAGACTAAATCCAGAAACCTGACCCCAACCCATGCCCGCCAACCAAGCAAGATCTCAATGCACCTAACCCATAGCCCGACCATAATGTTCTCACCCCTACTCACCACAATAACATCTGATCAATTACTCTCTAATCAAATTTATATGTAACCACACCTTTGTTTTACTAACTAATGTGCAGCACCTTGGATTGGATAAGGGCGCTATATAAATATTAGATATGTAAAAGGTTTTCCCCCACCCTCTGGGAGATTACTCTATTGTTGTGCTACATACCTGCTGGTTCACAGAAGCTCTGAGGTTCCGCCGGTGGTAGTGGGGAAGACAGGACAGTCTTTTGGGGTCATAGCTGGTTCTCTCTCACAGGTGCGGCGCCTCCATCTCTTGCAGGCTCCTGGCGTGCTGGAGGCAATCCCTGCAGTAGAACCCTCGGATACTCCCCATGATAGATTGCAGTCTCAGGCAGGAGTATATTTTATAAAACAGGAACTTTATTCTTCAACTCACAGGATACATCATACAACTGATTTGGCTGTCCATTCCTCCGGATGGTTCCTGGACTCAACCCTGGGGCTTGAAGCCTCCAGAGTCTATTCTGATATCTTCCCTCAGCCCCTGATGGGATGAGGGGTATAGTCCCCACTCCCCTAAGGGAGGGGATGGAAGGTGGTCAGAGCCCTGCACACACACTTCCTGGGACAGTCTCTCAGGGGAGAGAACACTCACTAAATTTGCATGTGCAGCCCCTTAAGTTCCCTGGGGGAGGGTCCCAGGTCTGAGCCCCTGATTGAGGAGAACACAGACCCTAGGCCCACCTCTCTCTGTCACTCAAGGGAGCTGCTTTCTGCAGGGGAAAACCCAGACTGGACCTAACACTGCCTGCACTGATACCAGGGCATAAGTGTTTGGGAGGGTAGATCAGTAGCCAAAAACAGACATGCTACAGATAAATGCCTGTGGCAATAGAAATAGTAAGTTAAGCAGCTGCTTAGTGACATTTGCCTCATGAGAAGAATCTGCCTTTGTCTTCACTAATGAATCTATTTACTCTGTGCTAGAGTTGAGCTTGGATGTGTAGTGAAATTAGAGTTTTGAAAATACTTCCTATATTTAGTTGTATTGCAAGTAAGAATGGGGAAAGTTGGGAGTCAGACAATGTATAACTGTGTGACTGAGGAAACCTACCAGATCAGTTAAAAAGGTGTTCAGTTGGGGTACAATTGGACATGACAGAATGGGCCATTAAGAGACTTCTAATGCTATCAGGCATTTTATGGAGTATGTATGCAGAGATGTATGTACTGTATGTCTTTATTTATATAGCGCTATTAATGTACATAGCGCTTCACAGTAGTAACACACGTGGTAATCAAATAAATAACAGATCATGGGAATAAGTGCTTCAGACATAAAAGTAACATTAAGGAAGAGGAGTCCCTACTCCGAGGAGCTTACAGTCTAATTAGTAGGTAGGGAGAACGTACAGAGACAGTAGGAGGGAGTTCTGGTAAGTGCGTCAGCAGGGGGCCAAGCTTTATGTATCGTGTGTCCAGTATTTTCTACAGTGCTATTCATATGCTTGTTTAATCAAGTGTGTCTTAAGGTGGGTCTTAAAGGTGGATAGAGTGGGTGCTAGTCGGGTATTGAGGGGAAGGGCATTCCAGAGGTTTGGGGCAGTCACCTTAATGTTCTTGCCAAGTGTAAGAACGTAAAACTGATGGTTTTTTTATTAGGACATGGGAAAGACCTGTCCCCTACAATGGCAAATCAAACGGCCACATGAACAACCTCCCAGAAATCCATTTACAATTATTAACATTCTCACTTTTCCCCCTCAGCTGCAGACTTGTTCACAGATTTGGAAAATGCCTTCCAAGGCAAAATTGATGCTGCCTATCATGAGACCAGCAAATACCTGCTGGATGTCCTAAATAAGAATTACAATCTTCTGGAGCACATGCAGGCCATGAGGCGCTATCTCCTGCTGGGACAGGGAGATTTTATACGCCACTTAATGGATTTACTTAAGTAAGACATTCCTACTTCCCCCCCCCTGGAAGACTACATTTGTATGGTTTACGGCAAACAGATTTTTTAAAGGTCCTTATTATGTTGCTGATTAGTTCTTATAACGGTCTTTACAATAACATGCTGTGTGTTATTTCTGTTAAAGTAAAGTTCATACGATGCGTACACTTGTCTACTAATTTCCAGTGCACTGGCGTAGATTACTTTTTTGTGTGTGTGTGCTTCATTTTAGGCCAGAGCTGGTCCGTCCTGCCACCACTTTGTACCAACATAATCTCACAGGGATCCTTGAGACAGCAGTGAGAGCAACCAACGCCCAGTTTGACAATCCTGAAATACTCAAGCGTTTGGATGTCCGGCTTCTAGAGGTATTTAAACTACAGTAGACAGATTTTGTTTCCATTTGCTAAAGAGAGCGTCAGATAATCTCTGCATCAACATCGCACAGTCCTTTTACTCTGCAATTGCACTTCTTTGTATTCATATTTTTGAAGACTAGGACTTGCACTTGTGTTGTAAATGCAATGTAATACAGCCTAAATAATTTACACTTCTGTCTAACCCTGAGATGGTGTTTCCCTACAAACCAGTGGCAGATTGTATGGCTGTCAAATCAGAGACAAAATGTAACTAGTGCTATTGTGAAAACAATTTTTTCTAAGTTAAAGGCACCTACTTTATTAAATGAGTACAGTACATATATTCTGCAGTTTTTGTGCATAATTGTTTATGTAAAATCTAAAATCCCCATGTATTAAATATAATTTGCTTGTATTGCACTATACCGAAATGTACTAGGCTAATACCTAGCAATTGCATAAAAATGCCGGTATCCTAAAACATGTACAGTGTTTAATTTAGCTGTACCTCCCTTTCTAATAGAATGTAATAAACAAACATCCTTCGAATTGGCACCTAAAGTGCCGCTAGACGGAGCACATAATAACCTCAATTTTCTCTTGATGATTCAAATGGGGCCATTTACCAGAAATAAGAAGACATTATTTATAGCATTCGTCTGTGCTGTAAAAATCAAAATAAGAATCAAAGCCTCATCTTTAAAATAAAACTCTTGTTATTGAGAGTGCCTGCAAGCTAATAACCAAGGCGGGCCCTTAACAATAAAGCAAATGAAACTTGCTGATGCACCAATCATATTTTTCCACCCTCTTAAAAGCGCATGTCATGCATATTGTTCATATAGAGCCTTTATTGTGTGTGTGTGTGTGTGTGTGTGTGTGTGTGTGTGTGTGTGTGTACGTGGGGAAATTGTATTTCCACCATCTAATTGGTCACCCTGTTTCAGAGCTCTTGAGTAGATCTTTTTAAATGTTCTGCTATTAATTGAACCACTACAGAATATTTTTTTTTATTTCACACAAAACATGCATTTAATCGTTGCCTGTTAGGTAATAGCCCCAAACTCACGTTTTAATAATTGCACGCCCTATTACTTGATGTCAGGAGCTTGTGTGTGTGTGTGCAGGCATGTGTGTGTGCGTATAAAAAAGTTGCTGTTTCCACTGTAATAATGGCCAACACTGTTCATTTTTCAAAAGTGTGCTCACTTGCAGCTTTTTTTATTATAAAAAGTGAATTACATAAAAGATAATATAAGGAGGGAGTAGACAGAAAGTACCAGATTAACTTTGTTATGTTATTTTAGTTATTCCCATTAGTCCCGTTTATACAGCAAAAGTATTCCCCAAGTTGGGGAGGAACAAGAGAGGGGAAAAAAGGGGGCGGGGGGGGACTGAACGAAGATAGTTATCGACTTGGGCTGCGCTTATAAAGCCGGTGACGCGACCGATGACGTCACCCGTCGCCATTGCGGCGAGTTGTATTTTGACGTTTAGGCGACGTTGCTGGATGACGTCATAAAAGGGGAGGGCAGAGGCACGGAGAAGCTCCCGATTGGCCGCAAAGGGAGACCGTCGCCGAAAAAAATCAAATATCAGTGGCTATCAGATTTCTGGTAGCACTGTCGCTTTGTCGCCGTTACCGGCACTATAAGCGCAGCCTTAGAATAGCAGGGTTTACAGACTATCTGACAGCCTGATCGCCTGACTCATATATTTCCGCCCCTCTACCAAAAAATTCCAACAAAGGGAACAAGATCAAACTATATTTGAATAGGATGTACCGACTCTATTGCTTCATTATCAAAAGTATCATATGTATTATATGTAGCCTGTGATTGTAACTACCTCAATGGATTGCAATGTATAATTGAAATGCCCCCTCCTCCCCCCCCCCCCCCAAAAGTGAATTACACTATGGGATGTGTCATACTGAAAGCATTTGTCTTGAGGTGTCTCCGAACTAACCATCACAAAATAGAATTATTTTGTACGTGCACCACTGATGTTATTGCGGAATGCACTTGTGCAAGCCTTAAATAGGTGATATTTAGAAAACCTAGATTTTAATTTTTTAGTGGTCTCTCTCCCCTTTAAATTAGTGGGCTTGTTTCAGCGTCTTGACATGTTCAGAGCAGCCGTTCCGCCTACTTATGGAGTTGATACCCAAAATTCTTGTCTGCTGTCTAACCACTGCATGACTAGTGTATAATGTCTTTGCGTCTTTCATAATTAGTCCAGCAAAACCATTTTCTGGTTTTAGCACATAAAAAGAAACGTTTATTCTGAAGATAAATACTCACATACAAAAATAGTACAACATGGCGGTGACATCAACTAAATTATAATATCTTCAAAGATGGTTGTGTAACGGGTATTCCCCCACCCAATCGCAGATATAGTGTGAGTGCGGAGAACCTACTGTTACCGGGTGTGGTGCTTTACCTGTTAGGCTCCCAGGAGAGCTGAGCTTCCGCTACGGGGAACCTGGGGCAAGTATATTATGAGTAACCCTGTACTCGGTGCAGCGCCTCCACCTGCGATGGCTCCCACCAGAGGGGGAGTAGGTCCTCGCAGGACAATATATATCACTCAGCACACAGTATGTATAACAACCAATACCTTTACTAGTATAACCATACTGCATAACAATCAACAGATCAACAGGTGTCCCTCTCTAGAGGAGACACTAACTAAGACTGCGGTCCCAGTACAGCCTGTGCGCACGGCATGACGTGCACTGTGCGTGTAAGCACTGCCCCTCAATGGGGCTGGACCCAGTACGCACCGTGACGCTGAAGGTGCAGCCACGCCGTGCTGCAGGGTTTTTCCCAACTCAATAAAATTGAGTTTACTCCTAGCGACGGTGGCGTGGCCACGCCCCCACTGGCGGTTCACCCAATGAGGGCGAACCAGCCGCGTGACGTAATGGCCACGCCCCCGCAAATCCCCGACCACGCCCCTCCCGTCGCAAGATTCTCCTCACAGATCGCGGTTAGCGCTGTGACACGCGCCGCCCCACCCAGCCGGGGCGCGTGTCACAGACATTACTGGGACCGCAGCCTAATGCGTCTCGCAGGACGCTACCCCCTTCACCAGGTGATCCCACCCCGTGTCCAGTAACCACACACACAGTACGTTTCCCACCCTTCCTAGTGAGATGATATGTGTGACTGCGCAGTCACGGTTCCGTGTGAATCTAATAGTATCGTTGGTGCACTTGATGAGGGTTACCTGCCGAGCACTCCAGTGCTCGGGCCTGCAACGGAGCTTCGCAAAGGATCCGATGACGGATGAACACAGGAACTACCGTCCGGGGCGATCCCACCCGGGTGGCCTCTGCAGCAACAACGAAGATCTGCGCCCAACCCTCTGGACGGACGCGCAGCGTCTGCTGAGTCCCTAACTAACACTAATAGTAAGGGGCAGGGTCCCTAACCTGAGGCCTGTCCCTACAACACTCAAACTACTGGTGACTCAGGGCTATCTGGGGCCTAGGGGGCTGCTGGCCTAGTGCAGGGAGTCACTGACTCCTGCACCCTACCTCCTTCCCCTGGCTGCTCCTGGCACTCACTGACACTCCCAGCACCTGCAGCAACGCACTGCTACCTACACACGATGCCTTCTTGTCAGCCCTCACAGCACTGACAGCCGTGACACTGACATGACTGCACACCACACGCACCTAAGGGCAGAGTCCCTAACCTAGGGGCCATCCCTTATTACTTACCCACTAATCTGGTGGGGAGTTGGGGCCTGTCTGGGACCTGGGGAACTTTACCTGGTGTAGGAGCCACTTGCTCCCTACACCCTTCCTTCCCCTTCTTGCTTCCAGCTCCAACTGCCGTTGCTCTAAGCCCGCGAAATGTATCTATCTCACTGTGTGGGAATCCTGGTCTCTCATTGGTCACCTTGAGGCACCTGGTGCCTGCCTCTCTAAGACTCATGGGAGTTGTAGTCCCGTGGAGGCTGTTTCTGTATTGGGGCTGCGTGCGCGATCCTACTGCGCATGCGCATCTCCCTAAGGGCTGCCACAACCTCCTAGCCTGTACCGCGCATGTGCGATCACGCCGCATGCGCGCGCACCCGCAATGGCGGCCCCCGCTAGCCGGGTACGCCGCCGAGCCTCCTACAGCTCGGCTCGCTCCCTGCACCGGCCCCCACCTTTGGGAACAGCCGGCGGGTCCGTCGCTGCCTCCTGCGGCACCCGCGACCGCGCTGACCCAAAGGAGGGGGGTCTCTGGGAGCCGGAGGGTACAGGGGCTACACTCTCCCCCTGGTGAAAAATCCAACGTCCCCGCTTGGGGAACGACGTCACTCGACATAAGTTTACACAATGAAAATGCAGAGCATGATATGTACAACTTATCACTCTTGACTCTAAACAACAAGGTACAATGCAAGTCACATATGATAACCGAGGCCAGCTGAGTGTTAGCTGCTTGCTGAGACCATTTGCGGTGTGCCCCTAACTGATCATGTGGGGGTACCTCACTTTTACGTTTGTGAGCCTCCCCCGGGAGAATCTCTTGGAGAGCATGCTCGGGGGTAACAGTCACAGGGTCCTTATTACTTCCTCCCCCTGGTGGACGGAATAGTACCATGTCTCTTGGCCAGACCTTTACCCGGCCATCCGCGGCATTGATGCGATAGGCTAGGAGGTCTTGACCTTTTCCACGGTCCACCACGTGGTGAATGGAGCGCTCCGTTTTAGGCTTAAAGGAGGCAATTTTCACAAAATCCCTCGCCACACAGTCCTTGTCCCTAAGAACTTGGGAGGCTCCCGCTGGGAAGTGAGCAAGTAACAATGCCTCTTTACTCAAAGTCTCTGTTTCACCCTGCAGGGGGTAAAGGGTAGATACCTTACCACTGCGGTGATTCACGGTGGCCAACAGGTCCTCGGGGACGCTGTCAGTTCCCACCTCGGCTGTCTTGGGACCTGTCCCTGGCACTTCTGGGGCAGTCCACTCACTTTCTCGAAATTCGGGAGCGTTGGATCCCAGTCCTGGGACCATTTGGGTCGGAGCGCACGGGCTCACACTCAGGTCAGGAGCCTTTTCCACGGCCGCCTCCGTCGGAGCCTGTGGGGAGTAAGGAGGTTCCTCACCACTCCGCTGTCTTACGATGGGTTCCGGTTCATCTGGAACACTGTCAGGTACCATCTGTACTTCACGGGACATCACGATGGGGTTGACTTTTCTCTTCGCCTGGACGATAGGCGGTAGGTAGTGGTCCCCAGCCTAGGACCGATGGTACCATTGTAGTAGGCCGGATTGGCCGTTGTAGGGCACACGGGCCCATATCAGGATCCGTAGCAGATGGGATAAATGTCTCTTTATCTCCAGCTTCACTTGTGTGGTCCGCCGGCGGGTGCATCACCACAGCTGGTTGTTGGTCACTGGAATCACTAAGAGAGGATGGGGGTAGAGACACCTTACCCTGTGATTCCGTAATCTGCGGTTCAGGAATCTGCAGTCCTGAGTTTGGAACCAAGTCTAGAACCGGGGTGCACGGACCCCCTGGAACATCTGCTACAGCACACTGACTCGGTGCGACCACCGCGTCGCAGCTGTCCATTTTGGTCCATGTAGCTTGAAAATCTTGGGGGTCTAGAACTGGGGTCATAGCACGTTGAGCCCCCAAAACTTCTGTGGTAGAGAGGTTAACAGCATCGATTACCCCAGTAGAGAGGTCATTCGCATCTTTCTCTGCTGGTTCGGCTCTGGAACCGACTCTAGAACCGGAAC
Source organism: Ascaphus truei (assembly GCF_040206685.1). Lineage (NCBI taxonomy): Eukaryota > Metazoa > Chordata > Amphibia > Anura > Ascaphidae > Ascaphus > Ascaphus truei. The sequence continues at coordinate 254,516,689 of NC_134485.1, forward strand.
CGCGGTTAAAGTGCTCGAGCTCTCAGGAACTTCTGTGAGGGGGGTAGAGTGGTTGTGAGGGGGGTAGAGTGGTTAGCTACACTGACCGGCTCAGTATTGAAGCCAATCACTTTCTCCTCTGTGGGTTCTGCAGGCTGGGCATAATAGGCTTCAAGAAACATGCCCCGCAGCGGTCACATTCGGGCTCCCACGCCAGTTCGCCTCTAGAACAGTCACAGGTGGTACTAAAACATTGTATACACGTTTCTCCTTCCACCTCGGTTGTCTTGAAGCCTAGCGAGAACTGGACTAGGGCGACTCCCTTGTCACAGGCTTCCTGAAAGCAGGGACACATTAGCACGAGTGCATCTATTCCGGGAAATTGCCGGCCCACATACACTTTAGAGTGTAACCTCTTGCAGTCTGTCATTCCCAGGGGGAAAATAATTTGTTTCTGCAACAGTCTCTGGTTGAAGCTCACTGTGTTTGCTCCCCCTGGTGGAATATGAAGGAGGGGCAGCACACTCTTTCAAGGAGTGATTCTGGCTCTGCACTGTCACTTATTTGGCGGGGTTTTCCCGCCAATCCCGGACAGTTTTCTGCAAGGTCATTCTGCGCCTTGAGGGCAGCACCACGTGCACGCTTCCAACTTGGGGAAAGTTGCCATGGCGCTTGGTCAGAGTAGACTAAAGGGTAACCCTCAGGGGGGCCCCCTGGCATTAACAATGTGGACGGTGCCTCTGCCAGGCATATATCCCACATGGGTGTCGCCACAAAAAGCATCGATCTCCACGGGGACGTGGGGTCTTGATCTTCATCTATAATACAGGCGTATGGCCACCCGGGGATTTTACGCATATGATCACAGACCTCCTCATCTGATATATTTGCGGGAAGGCCTTCTACGGCCACCACACAGCGGGGGCTTAGATCTAACCGCAAGGCCCAGGCGAGGACCTCGTGTCCGGACTTTACAAACATGGTGGACAATTTGACAAAAAAATGGAACAGGGCACCCCAGGTCTGATCTCAGCAGCGCCTCCAAATGTAACCGGTATTCCCCCACCTAATCGCAGATATAGTGTGAGTGCGGAGAACCTACTGTTACCGGGTGTGGTGCTTTACCTGTTAGGCTCCCAGGAGAGCTGAGCTTCCGCCACAGGGAACCTGGGGCAAGTATATTATGAGTAACCCTGTACTCGGTGCAGCGCCTCCACCTGCAATGGCTCCCACCAGAGGGGGAGTGGTTCCTCGCAGGACAATATATATCACTCAGCACACAGTATGTATAACAACCAATACATTTACTAGTGTAACCATACTCATGCATAACAATCAACAGATCAACAGGTGTCCCTCTCTAAAGGAGACACTAACTAATGCGTCTCGCAGGACGCTACCCCCTTCACCAGGTGATCCCACCCCGTGTCCAGTAACCACACACACAGTACGTTTCCCACCCTTCCTAGTGAGATGATATGTGTGACTGCGCAGTCACTGGCCCCGTGTGAATCTAATAGTATCGTTGGTGCACTTGATGAAGGTTACCAGTGCTCGGGCCTGCAACGGAGCTTCGCAAAGGATCCGATGACGGATGAACACAGGAACTACCGTCCGGGGCGATCCCACCCGGGTGGCCTCTGCAGCAACAACGAAGATCTGCGCCCAACCCTCTGGACAGACGCGCAGCGTCTGCTGAGTCCCTAACTAACACTAATAGTAAGGGGCACGGTCCCTAACCTGGGGCCTGTCCCTACAACACTCAAACTACTGGTGACTCAGGGCTATCTGGGGCCTAGGGGGCTGCTGGCCTAGTGCAGGGAGTCACTGACTCCTGCACCCTACCTCCTTCCCCTGGCTGCTCCTGGCACTCACTGACACTCCCAGCACCTGCAGCAATGCACTGCTACCTACACACGATGCCTTCTTGTCAGCCCTCACAGCACTGACAGCCGTGACACTGACAAGACTGCACACCACACGCACCTAAGGGCAGAGTCCCTAACCTAGGGGCTGTCCCTTATTACTTACCCACTAACCTGGTGGGGAGTTGGGTCTGTCTGGGACCTGGGGGACTTTACCTGGTGTAGGAGCCACTTGCTCCCTACTGCACCGACACACTTTATTCGAGCAAATACCCAGTATGTACCTGGCAGATACCTGGAATGCGCCGCTCCTCACCTCTGACAAGCCCCGTTGCGTTTGCCTTCCCAGCCTGGGTTCATGCCTGGCTGACGGGCGGCTGATCTGTTAAATGATAATGATTAGGATTTAATAGGCTGCAATGCTTCGCGTGTCTACCAGATGGCATAAATTCATGAATTGTAATGCAGTATATATATATATACTGTGCAGTATTGCAGCCAGCGGGAATAAAATGCTTCAATCCCTGCTTGGAAAATACCTCAATGCACTTGGGCAGAAAACAGTCACAAACCTCAATACACCCGGGTATATCCGAATTCGTGGGACTAGCCGAGCTCGAATAAAGTGTGTCGCCAGTGTACACCCTTCCTTCCCCTTCTTGCTCCCAGCTCTAACTGCCGTTGCTCTAAGCCCGCGAAATGTATCTATCTGCCTGTGTGGGAATCCTGGTCTCTCATTGGCCACCTTGAGGCACCTGGTGCCTGCCTCTCTAAGCCTCATGGGAGTTGTAGTCCCGCGGAGGCAGTTTCTGTATTGGGGCCGCGTGCGCGATCCTACTGCGCATGCGCAACTCCCTAAGGGCTGCCACAACCTCCTAGCCTGTACCGCCCATGCGCGATCACGCCGCATGCGCGCGCACCCGCAATGGCGGCCCCCGCTAGCCGGGTACGCCGCCGAGCCTCCTACAGCTCGGCTCGCTCCCTGCACCGGCCCCCACCTTTGAGAACAGCCGGCGGGTCCGTCGCTGCCTCCTGCGGCACCCGCGACCGCGCTGACCCAATGGAGGGGGGTTTCTGGGAGCCGGAGGGCACCGGGGCTACACTTGCATAAATTATTATTCCTTTCTTGGGTTTAATCCTTCTGTTTACTTTTGGTATCATGGTGTTAAACCTGGTTCCTTCTCTCTCCTGGTGTTAACCCTTCTCTAACCTGTGTAATCATAGCTCTCATTTAATCTAACTAGCTAAACACTGCTGGATATGTATCCAGACAATATCCCTTAGTCAGCCCTTGCTGCGACTAATTCTACTATCAGATAGGGCCCCACAGCTTAAAACATGTCATGTCTGTCATAACTGCCAATCCTCCATACAAGTTTATTACCAAATATGGCATGTCTTCTGGAAAGCTTAGAACTCCTGTTAATTCTACATGATGCCATACACTCTTATGATTGCATCAGTTTTAAACACAGTTGTGGATTTGAGTGACAATGTCACCCACAGGACCCCCCATGCTCAGACAACCAAACACAGCTGCAATCCCATTATAACAAATCCTATCCTAATATAACTGAATCTATCAAAAGATACCAATTCACCACCATTAGAATAATGTCATATTGGATACATGCAATATAATATGGATAGAAAAGAATAGTTATGAATCATAATATCATGCATGGCATCCTTTTTATACACTGGATTCAAGCCCAACTACAATCTAATAATGTAACTGAACTGGAATTCTTACAACTAATAATCATGAGGTGAAGGAAACAGGTTTGGGAACATGTAGAAGATATGCAATCACACAAGTATGCTTCGTTTTGTACTGATTAAAAATATTTGGAGTCTACCTGCTATTGCTCTTAGTGTTTCTGTCTGGAACGGGCACATTTCCAGAGTAATGTCAGCATGGCAAGTGCATAAGTCCTCTTTGTTATCTATTTGTTATTGTTTAATTCTTCTCTTTATTTGTAGGTGTCTCCTGGAGATACTGGTTGGGATGTATTTAGCTTAGACTATCATGTAGATGGACCTATTGCCACGGTAAGACTATTCTATATGCTGAGTAATAGAAATGGTTCTAAATTAGATCAAATATGTTAAACAGTTCATGCAATATCTTTATACATAATGTATAGCCCTGTTCACTTAATATAACCATGTATTTGTAGCGATCAATTTGTTGTCATAACTATGTGCCCAGGACATATTTGAAAACGAGAAGTAACTCTCAATGTACAGTATTACTTCCTGGTAAAACATTTTATAAATAAATAAAATGATGGACATGCTAATAGTGTTTTGACTTGCTTATTCATTTGGCTTTAGAGCATGGATTTATAGTCATTTTGAAACCATTCATTTTTTAAAGGTGTTAGATTATGTCCCTTATATGATAAATGTGGTAAACTGTTACATCTTCTCTTTTTCAATCTGAAACTCACCAGCCCATTTATCCCCTGAACCCAATTTTCCAACTATCTGTCGATGAAATATCTGTGAATTGACTGTATAACCCCTGTTCTTTTAATGTAACCATGTATTGTTATAGCTCTGCCCAGGACATACTTGAAAATGAGAGGTAACTCTCAATGTATTACTTCCTGGTAAAACATTATTATAAATAAATAAAAGCAGCAGTCCCACCTGGGACCACTCCCAACTTTATTTTTTTTAATTAATTATCTGAATTGAGATGTTTTTTCCAGAACTGATCGGTGTTACACCACAGTTTGAGATATTGTATTCTTTTGCGAGCTAGTTTTGACACACAAACATGTGTGCCTGGGTCACCAGTCGAAAGCAGCAACATCGTATCCCCAATTTCCCATATGGACCTTTGGTTCACCCTGTTCTTGCCGCTCTCGGTGAACCTTTGGTTTAGATAAGATTTAAACTTACCATTTACAGTGACTTCTAGTGTAAGTGACATCACATTTTCTAAAATACACATTCACAAAATTGTGCAACCATTTGTGACCCGGTCTTTCTCCTCCGGGCTGCTTTTACATACATTAAATTAGACAATTCACATTTTGATTGGATGTCTCCATCATACTATGAAGATCGGACGGTTTTTTGTTGCCATGCTACTGCACCAAACATTTTAGGTGAATCCATACTTGGATTTATGTTACTGTATTACATTCTGAAGTACAGTATATATTGTGGAGAGAATACATGAAAATACTGTACTTATTCTTATTTAAAGTGTTGTCTTTTATATCAGTCAGATCTTGCTCAGTCTTTAATTATTATAATTTTTTTGTTATTCATTACTCATTCAGTTCATTATTTGTTTTACTACATACAACCTAAACCATGGTGTTGTCCCTGTACTCCAAAAAAACACACTTATGTTGCCTAATAAAAGCCCAAGCATACAATTACATCTTTCAATCTCTTCTCTTCATGCTCTCTTTCATCGTCCATCAACCTTCTTTCTAGAAATTACACAATGTTTTTTGAAATTTCAACTACACAACTGTATATCCATTAAAAAAAAGACCCCCCTCTCTAATTTGTGATTTTTTTTTTCTTCTCTACTGTATAACTGAGAACTTCTGATTAAAGAGATCACTTGGTGTCTGTGATGCTCCTATTATGTCAGCACTTCAGCCAAAATCGCAGTTTCTCTAAATTATTAAGTGCATAAATGCTTTTGTTTAAAACATTTTTTTTAAATATATTAATTCATTTGTTCCTTTTGAGATTTAAGCAGGTCCTTAATAAAATAGTTCATTCTTTGTATTTCATTATTCATAGACTACCAACTAATTTGTAATAATTTGCAAAGAATGTATTTAAGCACGATCCTATTTGTTATATTTAAAATAAAATATGACGGATTCACTGGTTTTGATGAGAAAATAGCTGGTTTATTATTCAAAAGAGTTTTATCACAGATCTGTAGTATGTGTTTCCTTTGTTTTAAGTGAAGGTTTTATAATTGTTTCTCGAAGACAGAAAAAAAATCATTTTTAAAATGTATGATCATGTTTGCAACGAAGTGTATTATCTAATTTGCATGCAGATTTAAGAGAAACTATAAATGACATACTATATTTTGACTTGCCGAAGTGTGTGTGTTTATATAAAAAGCATTTAAAGGGCAGAGGTGTAGACAGAATCGAATGCTTTTTCGTCATCTATTAATCCTAAACGGACTGATACCAGATCATATTCATTACTTCGTGAAATAATAACTTTGTGTAGAACTTTGATGTGATCCATTGTATGTAGGAACAAACAAAAAAGGGGTAGCACTCAATACCATTATAATCATATCACTCAAATATAAGTAGTAGATCCAAATAGGCATCAAGCAGTGCACATGACTTTGGTATTGAAAAAAAGTTACCATTAGTCAAAGAACATACCACAGAGCAAGCGACGTTCCAGGCCCATACACAGCCTTTCAGGTAGGTGTGACAAACAATTGAGCAGCACTATACTTTTTATATCCTCCTGCTCCAATTTTTTTTAAAAGATGGGAACTAGAGGGGTCTCCAGAACCAAACACTGATAATTTCATCCCTGGGGACCCCCGTAGTCCCTGAGATACTCATTGGTAAAGTTATCAAATTTACATTTCCTTCTAGGGGAAACAAAATGGCTGCCAAATCTCAGTTCAATTGAAACCGGCAGCAAGTTCATCAGTTTTAACTTTTTATGGGCTGGCCATTTAATTCATATTTAAAAAACAGTAAATAATGCGTGTGTGTGTGTGATTTTTTTTTTTTTATTTGTTAACATTTGTGTGGTAAACAAAGCTTTGGATGGTTTGAACAAGCTGTGTCTAAAATATTTTTATGAAATGGTTCTGTGTCTTTTGTTTGCAAAGTAATAATCATGACATAAGCAGGCAAATACTGTATATCAAACATAACCAACTGATTTGCTGAAATAGTGTTCATTTTTTTTTTTTTAAAGATACAAAAAAGCAGTTGCTTTTAGTGGCTCCCCTTTAAATGTATACAGGCACTGTGACGAGGGGTTGTGATTTAAGGAAAGACAGGCAATTGTTTCAGATGTTTCATAGTTGGAGGCTGACTATAACATTTCTTTGAGGTTTCGCTAACAAACAAAAAAAACATATTGATTCATTTGATCAGGTTTCTATCAGATGACCATTTTTCTTCATTAATAATATCTGCAGGTATTCACCAGAGAGTGCATGAGTCATTACCTCAGGGTGTTCAACTTCCTCTGGCGAGCTAAGCGTATGGAGTATATACTAACGGACATCTGGAAAGGACATATGTGCAATGCAAAGTTGCTGAAAAGCATGCCAGGTAAGTGCAACAAATCTGAAATGTTGTATTTCTATTTTTGTTTTTCTTCTTAATTTGAGTGGAGACTTCAATGGTAATGAAGGGAAGCAGCAATCCTGCCCTTGCATCTTTCTTTTTCAAATTTATTTTAGGATTCATAATAGGGGGTTGGGTGGGAGATAGACCGTGAGATTTAGAGGCCAATTATATTTCCCAGGATAGAGATTTCAAGCCAGTAATTATCTCGGGAATCGGCAGTCAACGGAGCTGAAAATAGGATGGTTTGGTTTAACTTGGATGGACCCCCAGTTACAAACCAAACTAAATCCAACGTGTTTCATAGCGCAGAGCTACTTCATGAGAGAAGTAGCTTTTCTTTTAGCTCTCCGCCACGAAACGCATTGGATATAGTTTGGGCATAATTGACCTCTTAATATATCTTCCTTCCTTTGGTGATACGAAGGTTTTTATGTTTTATTGTAAGTTTGCAACATTGTTCCTTGTGGACCGTTCTCTCCTTCTGTCTCCCTGTTGGGGGTGACGTCACATGCGAGCTCTTCGTGCTTCACTGGTGTGCCCTGCAAACAGAGTTGACTGTCCACCTGTGCTTATCTGCTGGGACTAGGTGAGAGGTTCAAATGCTCCTTTTAATCGGACTGTTGCTATTTTGTACCTAAGCCGGCATCCATCCGGGCGGCTGCTTGTCTACTTATTCCATTACTGTGATCATCTTCCCGCCTGGTGTTCCTGCCGAGCTTTGGGTTACCATTGCCGTGAGAGCTTGCTCCATTGTAATTTGGGACTTTTTGCGCCGGGCTGCACGCTGCAATTTGCGTTGGTCTCTTTACTGCCTACCATCACCCTTACAAGGCTGGACGTTGAAGCGCGAGGACCTACTCTGATGTCCAGGCTCATGGTTTTTATACCTCAATGCTTTTAACTACTAAGGCGTTCATTATCTCCCCCCCCCCCCCTTTTGTTACTACAAACTATTTTTAATACTGCATTGAGGGTTTTGCGCTTCTCTTTTTTTTCTTTTCCTGAAAATACAGATGCAATGGCCGTTATCCGAACATTTACATGGGTACATTTTGCGTTATCCCGTGTGTAGGTTGCAATATATTCACAAGTTTTGCTGCAGCAGACATAATGGCCCATCAGATTAATACAGAGGTGGTCCCTGCTGTGTGAGTCCTATCAGGGTCTGCCTTTCTGTAATAGACACGCAGTAAGAGGCTGAATCAGTCACTATAACTTTGCGCCTCTCATAGGCGATCACTGGGTTTTTATTTAATTTTAAACATTACAGTAATGTAGCAGGTGATCTCCGGAGCTGAACTGCATTGATTTCAAGTCCGGGGACCCCCTACTTCCCGAGATACAGGCCCCGTTATGGGGTGCCGGTATCTCCTATGCATGGAAATATTCTGATCACGTGATGCGAGACATTTCCATGCATAGGAGATACCGACAACCCATAGTGGGGCCTGTATCTCGGGAAGCAGGGGGTCTCCGGACCTGAAACCAACGTGGTTCTCCAGAGACCCCCTGCTACATTACTGTAATGTTTTAAAATTAAATATCTAGTAAGCACCAATACACAACCCACCCACATACCTTAAAACCAATATTTATTTTTATAAACACAGGATTAATATACCACGTGCCGGCGGGGGTCCCCACTGGTATCCGCAGGCCCCACACCCACGGGTGTCTCGGGGCCTCCGGGTGGTACCCGCAAGGCTCTGTGGTCAATGCGGGCCTCAATGGGGGTCCACGGGTGGTCCCCGCGGGTGTCTGGGGTCCCCGGGTCGTCCCCATGGGTGTTTGGGGGCCCTCGGGTGGTCACTGCGGGTCCCCCGGTTCATCCCTGCAAGTGTCCACTGTGGGTCCTCAGGTGGTCCCTGTGGGCGTCCGGGGGTCCTCGGGTGGTACCTGTGGGCGTCCAGGGGTCCTTGTTGGTCCCCGGTGGCCTGCGGTACCATTCCTGTATTTAAAAAAATAAACATGGCCTACATTTCAATCAATACACCCACCCCCCACAACACCACCAAATAAATACAAAACAGTAATGGACAAAATAACAATTATCCATTACTGTAATGTTTAAAATTAAATAAAAACCCTGCGATCTCCTGTGAGAGGCTGAATCAGTCACTAACTGCGCGCCTTTCTCTTACTGCGTGTCTATTACAGACAGGCAGACTCCGGTAGGACTCACACCGCAGGGACCCCTGCTGTTTTAATCCGATGGGCCATTGTCTGACCCAGCAAAACTAGTGAGGATCGCAGGCAAATCTCGAAATCCATTTCAATATTTGCTCGGATAACGGCCGCTGCAACTGTATAAGCAGTAGTGTGCTGGTGAGTTTCTAAACCGAGACGAGCAAAACCTTATCACACGGTTGCAAACCAGGCAACATTTGGGCTTTTTCAGCTGCAAAAAAAAAAAAAAAAAGATTGCAGGTTTGGCAAGGGATTTGCCAAGTTAATGTGTGTTGCAATGTCGCCTAATCCCGTTTGCAGAATTCACTAAATTGGTTAGATTAGCTTTCAACATTCTTTAAAATCGCTACATTCGCTAGAAGAGGCAATCCAAGTGACACTTTAAAAATATATATAATTTAACATATGCAGTCTTTCATGCAGTCTTTCATTACCTTTTTTTTTTTTTTAACTAATGACCTGAGCTGCCGCTTTGATTTGTTTTCCCGTGATCGATCAGCAAAGATGCTGCTTACTAGGGTTCACTAAATGGCTGCCTTTCAGTTTCAATCAATCACTCTGTCAGTGTAACTCAGCAGCTACAATGTATCCTGATATCACTAAAGTAACATTATCTATTGCAGTTTGCAGCTCAAACGGCTGGGAATATTGGCAACAAATTATCACAACCAGGACATATCTTGTACTGCTGAGGAAGTGGTTAAAACCTGCTATAGAAATCATCAAAGGATGCTCAGTATATTACAACTCATTAAAGATGGCATTAAGAGTTGAATTGAAAAAATAAAATAATGTAGTTAGTGTCACGCGAGACCGGGACTTTTATCAAATTTATTTCTGGGATCATTCACTAGGCAAAACAAGATGGTGGAATAAAATTAGGTTTATTTGGGTAACCCAGCGTACACACAATGAAATACAAAATACAGACGGAATATACACACACTTGCTGGGGTCTGGGGGTTGAAAACTAGACTTTCCTAGTTGCAGGGCGTGTGCTTCAACAAAACGCTAATCTTGTCCGCTCCACGTCACTGGACTATGCCTGGGACAAGTAACCTTATTCATCAGAACTGCCCCTCAGCTAGGCTAGGCTGCCCTGGCACCGCAATGCCTAGTGCTTTACTATTGCATGCAGAGCCCCTGGGAACCCCTACCGGCGCTTCACTGGACCTGTCCCAAGATTACCTGTAAGTCTGAAGACTGAGAGAGACAGCTCTGATTCGGGCAGCCCACCACTCTGAGCGTAGGATCTTTTCTCACCAGCAAATCAGAGCGGGGCTCATCTGACTGCTGATGTCAGAGGAAGGGGTGTGCCAAGCCGCACCTTCCCACCAGCCCACTAATGGCCACCTGCTGGGCAGGCTCCACAGTGTCCCAGAGAACAAAGATGGCTTTTGGGCCTGTTCCTCTGCCCCTCCCTGCTCTATCAAATGGCCCGGCACCTCTGGACATCCTGTTTCTCCTTTGAGCTCAGATGTCTATGCGGACATCCTGGCACCTATGTAAATGCTCAGGCTCATTGAATAGATATTTATACATACAGTATAACACACTAAAAACCATACTTTAATAAAGTATAAACCTTGGGGAACCTTATATATGTGTGGGAAATTAGTTTGGGATATCTGGGCTCGAAAACCAGGTGTCTGGAGGACACTGTGCAGCCCCAATGTAATTCACTCCGCGTACCCACAAATAGTGCCTGCTTACTGGGGAGAATCAGGGGACCACCAGTAATTCAGCCCCCTCAACGCCTGCAAACAAAATAAATACATTTTCGCCCAAATATCCCACCTAAAACGTACATTCCCAATCCCACCTAAAATGTACACTCATGTCTCTATGACACAGGGAACCCCAAAAGCCCCTAAACAGGTCAGGTTTTTGCTATACTTTACATGGGACTTCCATAGCCCATCCCGTCCTTATGTACAGACGGGTACCCACAAAGCCTACATTGTTTGGAGGGAGCCATACTGGTACCTGTGGTACCCCCTAAACCAGGGACCCCCTTTTCTAAGTGTACTGGAACACATTTCACCATGGCTCACTTTCCTTCCCGTGTTGTGCTGAAGCAGGTTACTCTAGTGGCGAGTTACGGTTAGGTTTTTAAGGGGAGATATTGATAGGTCCAAAGTGCACACGTGTATCCAAAAATCATGCCTGATTGTCGGATACATTTACCGGGGAACTGGTAACTTTTGTCCCCGACCCTGTATGCACATTCTGACAACACTTTCTCTGCAAAATCCCCCTTAAAACTCATGCACCCAAAATCCGCCGTTAAATGCATGTCCGGAAAGGGAAAATCACAACAAATGCTGGTACTACATTCTGGGGCAGTGGAGTGCTGCCCAAATAAACATGGGACTAACTATATGGGTTTCCTTACATCCACCCTTCACCTCCCACTCCCAAGGTCGCTTTCCTGCAGCTATCATTTATGGGGAATCCTAACCACTCATGGTATCCCTAGCACATAACCTTGAAGAGGACCGTATATGGGAACATGGTCACATGGAAACACAGTGTATTATCATAGTGGGCCCAAGAGCTAACACTCTTGGCCCATTATTCACGGTTCCTAGGGGCAGCCAGCTGGGTTTGGACCTTTATTTGGAAGGCCAGCTGCCCCAACCCCCCAACCGTCACAGTAAGTATTACCTAATACTATAGAACTGATTGTTTTTAATTTTTTTAAACGCATGTAAAATATTGCATGGATTTCCCCTTTAATGCTGAGACTATAAACGAGGCAGACGCTTCGCTCACTGTCTGGCGATATGTCGCTGGAACCTCAATCATTTGTTAACATTAGCTTTTTGAGTCTTGATAAAGTTGTGCAGGGAATTATATTTCGGGGGGAAATGCTAAAAAGAAATGTTGCGGCTTCATTTTAAATAGTTTTGCAGTACTCTACTTTTACAGCTATGTTGCTTTTGAGGATGGCTTTTAAGAGGTCATGGAGGGAAATAGAGACCTGGGTACAGAGATTCTAATCCATTTAATTTCATTTTCGAGTGCCACCAAATCCAATAAATGTTTAAATTGCTTAGACAAATTTTGCAAAGCGCTTAATTAAGACTAAAACTGCAAAGTGTTTACCATTAGAAAAACATATTGGAATCCTGACGATTTCTTGTATGTATAAACTCGTAATCCTCAAAATGGGACTCAAGCCCTTTTTAATTATAACACAAAATTCTGGATAATACTCGCCTGTTATTGTAATGCTTAAACATAAAAATCTTACATTAAAATAAATTAGTTTCCTAATGTTATATAATTGCATGCTTGAAGGTGAGAGACTAGACAAAAGAAAGGTAGCGCTATTCTAGAAAAAGACCCGCAGCCTATGATATAACTTCAACCCCCCGGGTCAGATACAGAACATGAAGAAAACGTTATATCTATGGCGCTGGGTCACAGGCATATAAAGAATTAATAAAAAGTATTATACAACCAGTGAAGGGATGTACTCCGCTGGAACTCTTCCAATGAAGACAATGAATCATGTAAGGGAAACAAAAACAAACATAGTGTAATACAGTAACTAAACAAAACACTTAACACTAGACAGACATCTGCTGAGACAAGGACTGTATAAAAAGTATCACATATAATAAAACAACATTAAAATGATGGGTCACGTCTGCATCGAAGCCACGGAAGAAATTCCTGCTTACCGATATCTGCAGCCCGCAACAGCGGAGTAGCTGTGGAGTGGGTCCAGGCAGTGTAGTATCCAGTGTAGTGTGTAGTGGATACTGTAGTGGCAGCTGTGCAAACGAAGACCACCCTATGCGTTTCGGAAGACTGCGCTTCCTTTCTCAGCAGTCTTCCGAAACGCGTAGGGTGGTCTTCGTTTGCACAGCTGCCACTACAGTATCCACTACACTGCCTGGACCCACTCCACAGCTACTCCGCTGTTGCGGTTCTGGTTTCGGCGGCTGCCCCACAGATCTGGCTACACATCCCATTGCTGGGCTGCAGATATCGGCGCGCATCCTGCCACCAAGCGGCACACGTGACGGCGGCTTTTCCAGCACACACCAGCCGGCAATACCCGAGGTGCAGAGACCCACGGCAGCATAAGCAGGAAGGGGTTTCCCCTGGAGGTCCGGTCGGACGCCAGAGCACGTGGTGTGGCCCGTAAGAGAGGGGATACTCTCCAATATATCCATTGCATGCATTGAATGAGTGTCTGGTAAGCGAGAATTTCTTCCGTGGCTTCGATGCAGACGTGACCCATCATTTTAATGTTGTTTTATTAAATGTGATACTTTTTATACAGTCCTTGTCTCAACAGATGTCTGTCTAGTGTTAAGTGTTTTGTTTAGTTACTGTATTACACTATGTTTGTTTTTGTTTCCCTTACATGATTCATTGTCTTCATTGGAAGAGTTCCAGCGGAGTGCATCCCTTCACTGGTTGTCTAATACTTTTTATTAATTCTTTATATGCCTGTGACCCAGCGCCATAGATATAACTTTTTCTTCATGCTTGAAGGTGAGTCATACCCAATGAGGATGCAAGTCAGAAATAGCTGGAGTATTTTAACCCCTTCTGTGCAGCAATGCAATCTTTGTGTTCCAGTCACAAGTGTCTTGTAGCAGTAACAGAGGTATGATGCTCCCTGTTCTTGTATGCGGCTTAAACTTTTGGATTCGTTTTGCTTTGTGATCTAAGTTTCAGTTAAAATGTGACACCGTTTATTAAGTATTAATATAGAATTACTCTCCATTTAAAAAAAAAAAATCCAGATATTAATTGGTGTAGCATATTGTACTATGTGGTTTGTTGAAAAATCAAGATTACACAGAGAAATGTAAGTCATGTAAAAGGTGCAGCAGTATAATATGGAAAAAGTGCAAAGGTGACTTTTAGCCGCAACACAAAGCAGCCTATTGTCTGTGCTTATAAGGGAATAGATTATTTCGAGTGCTGCATTGAAAATGTTTAGAGGTGAAGGATTTTGTGCCATAACATCATGATCTAAGTGAACCTTTATTGTGTGCTACTTGTTAAAAGTGAGCCAGAGTAAAATACCTGATATTGAAAGTTATGGTATCTTCTTTGTTATAGTCAACGTTGCTTTTCATTATGTGATCATGTTTTGATTATACATTTAAATTGCAGAGCTCTCTGGGGTGCTTCATCAGTGTCACGTCCTGGCTTCAGAAATGGTCCATTTCATTCATCAGATGCAGTATTACATCACATTTGAGGTACATTAAAAAAAAAAAAAAATCTTGTCAAGTTATGTTTTTATCCTTGATATGTTTCTGCGCGCCCAACCACCATACCCCTGATAAATACACAGATATACTGATGTTCCCCAGGTGCTTGAGTGTTCTTGGGATGAGCTATGGAACAAGGTCCAGCAAGCACAGGACTTGGATCATATCATCGCAGCTCATGAGGTATTCTTGGACACCATCATTTCTCGCTGTCTCCTGGATAGTGAATCAAGAGTAAGTCTTCGCCCTTTCATTCAATATATATAAAAACTAATAGGAATACATTTGTTTAGCAAGCCGTGCTAAAAGCAGGAGAGCAATAATTGTGTTGGCAACACCAGTTTAATAAACGTGTCTGCCGAAATGCAGCCAGGAGATCAACACCTAAAAGAGTAGTCTGGGTCACTTAATTTAGTTTACTATAAAAGAACATGTATTTCTGACCATTTTTAGTAGCTCTAATTTATGAAGAATCTAAGGAGTGGATTTATCAAGCTCTGGTGTGGGGTATCACGCAAGATCCAGCGTTAATGGCTCTTGATTTTATGGTAGTTGATGAGGGATCGGGTGCGATCTCCCGCATGGGAGCTTGATGAATCCCGGTGTAAGTTAGATGCATAGCTTCTGTGCAGTTACCTTTTGACAACTGTGTGCATCTCGTTTTCGGTGATTTAACATAAATTAATGCAATGTTAAAAATACATCAAGATTTTGCCTAACTGCAAAACAGACTTGATGCTATAAAAAGTAATATTTCAAACCCTTATTGAAGCTTAAATCATGTTCGTTTGCACAAACGCATGACACCCACTCCAGTGAAATATGCAATCATGGTTTTCTCCTGGAAATATGCCAGAGATGAGAATAAGATGCTTGGTGAGATTTAAAGAGCAGTCATCCTTAATGTGAGCTAAGAATGAAATCTATAAAAATGTTTGTCTAATGCAGTACTGTTGCTTCAAAAACACGTACTGTATTCACATAACGGAAACATTTATGCACTCTGTTTGATTTTTTTTGACCCTCCAATCAGCGTTGGTGTTTCTATG
The DNA here is from genome assembly GCF_040206685.1 of Ascaphus truei. Classification (NCBI taxonomy): domain Eukaryota; kingdom Metazoa; phylum Chordata; class Amphibia; order Anura; family Ascaphidae; genus Ascaphus; species Ascaphus truei. Next base: position 254,532,333 of record NC_134485.1, read on the forward strand.
AACAAATAAAGGTACAAAAAAATCCAAAATCTAATTTTGATGACCCATAAAGGAATGGTCAATTAAAAGTACTATAGAAAGGTTTTTTTTTTTTTTTAATTGTAGGAACTGTAAAGTAAGAATGATGGCTAACTAATGTTAAAGTGCGAACTTTCAGGACCATTCGGGGAAACCCGGAACAGCACGACATATTTTAGCAAAGTTCATATCATAGTAAGATTGGGTATATAAATGTTAATTAGAGTGATGCAAAGGGCTAGTGGAACATTAGCCATTAAAATAAAGGACATGTAAATTGTTTAGGAATGAGAGTGGACGATTGAGGTGTCTGGGCTATTGGTAAAAGAGCAGGAAGCTTGTGTATTTGGAATATATGATAACACGTTACAATTGTATTGAAGAAAGTTAGTGGTCCAATGTATTTATACAGAATAATGCTTCCCTTTTCAATGTATCAAATGTTTACATGTTCCCATGTTTTTCTTTCTCTGTGTTACGAAATTTCACCTTACCATTGTTACTTTCATATTTTATTTTTCAAATATATATTAATATTGGGGCCTGAGAAAGGTTATGATGCGTGCTCATTTCTTTTTCTTAGTGTTTTTTCTGTTTCACCTATATAAAATCCACCAGTAGGACATTTAGAGCACAATATCAGATATACATTTGATATAGCCACAAGTGAATCTAGAATGTTAAACTCCTGATGGGTTTCCGGTCAGTAGTTGTGTGGTCAGGCCTCACATTTTACATTAACAGGGAAATATGCCACGATCTGTGCCCTGTGACCTGGAACTCCTCATGATAAATTGTCTGTATGGAGAGTAAGAAAATCTTTCCAGAACCACCTTTAATCTTTATGGAGGATTGGTTGTAGATCTTTAGCTATTTTGATGGTAGGTGACAACTAATGTGATCCGGTTTTCTTCGCGTTTATCTTTGTATCCCAGAAGGTTTTTTCTGGGTATGCTGGTGGCTCTGTGTATTTGGAATTCTGTGATTCTCGAGTTGTAACCTTGATTTTATGATGTTCCTCCTCCATGTATCAACATTCTGTGTGTAGTTTCTCCCCCAGACACACAAAACGCTAAGTTTGTAGGGTAGGCCATTGGTTTGCATTATAGAGATGTCTGTATTTTGTTGTAGTGTGTTTGTGTGTGTCCATTTTCAGGTTAATGGTTGGATGGAGTTCATTAAACCTGGAACTGGATGAGAATCTGGCAGTCAATATCAGAATCAGAATATCATTTATGTAGAGGAAATAAGACATGGGTTTGGTGCTGCAGGTGGACAAGAAATTATTTTCTAATTTTGCCCTGAACTGAGTTGCATAATGGGATGCCATCCTTGTTCCCACGGCTGTCCCTATGTTTTGTAGGTAGAGGTCTTTACCAAATGAGATGTAATTGTGTGGTAATGTGAATTTGGTTAATTGTATAACAGTCCCTGTGGGTACATTTTGTTGCCCAGTATTCTTGGCATGCTGCTAGACCATATTTGTGTGGAATGTTGATTGAGAGGGATTCCACATCAATAGCATTGCTCTGTTTTAAAATTTGCATCGCGCTAATTATGTAACATCTGTATACCAAATATTACTACATTGTGACCCTTGTATAAATATGCCACGCAGTTTCAGTTTCCTTTGTTAATGAGTCTGAAGAAGAGACCATAGGGGTCCGAAAACGCTTACTCTTTTTATCATTGGCCATTAAAGTATCACTTTTTTACCTTTTTTTTTTTTTAATTTTACAAAAGCTTTCCTTTCTGTTTCTTTATCCTTCTGTTTATAGGTTAACAGCTATCTTAGAAGAGCTACAATTTTTTATTTTTTAATAAAAAGCCAAGTACTTCTAACCCATTTCAGTTTAACCCTTTTGCTGGCAGTAAAAGAGTTCAATCTTTGCCACTGCATCAGAGGACTTGCTTTTCCAGAAACCCCTGGTCATCTCATACTGTCGCTTTATTGGTGTTTGCCAGTGGAAAGTGACATCAGACTGCAAAAAAGCTTCATTAGGTCCCTTTTTGACTCATGTTCAGTCAGGAGCAGGAAGGATTTTCATTGGAACTTTGCTTTAGAAAGACCATTAAGAGAGGATTTGAGGGTACATGAATTTTGAAGGATGCACTTAAGAAATTTAACATTTTCTCCTTTTTCTAGGCACTACTAAATCAGCTACGCGCTGTTTTTGACCAGATAATTGAGTTTCAGAACGCACAGGATACAATGTACAGGGCTGCTCTGGAGGAGCTGCAGCTGCGATTACAGTTTGAAGAGAGAAAAAAAGAGCGACAGTCAGAGGTATGACTCCAGATATTAAACTAGCAATATGAAGCTATCAGCCTACCATTCCCTGGACTAGTTTAGATATGTTCTAGTATTGCAATAATGTCTTAGCTGAAGCACAAGTCGTGTTCTGAACTATGGAAATATCACAGGTCTCCTGTCTGGTTATAGTGAACTAATTCGAACTGGGGAAAAAAATTAGCGACTTGCAAAGCTAGACTCGATCTACTCTATCATCACAGATTACATCATTGACTGTATCTTTACCTCCAACCTGTGAAAATGGGAAAATAATTTTCTGGTTATGTTTTTACAGGGACAGTGGGGAGTCACAACAGCAGAAGAGGAGGAACAGAACAAAAGGGTTTTGGAGTTTCAAGAATCTATACCAAAAATGCGTTCTCAACTAAGAATACTTACTCATTTCTATCAGGTGCTTGATTCTATTAGGTTTATAGATCAGCTACTGTAAGGAGTTTACTGGGGAAACTACATAGCTGAGCTATAGCAATAATTTCTGTTTCTCATCTATGATCTATGGAATGCACAACAAATGTGGGTGTTTAATACCTTGAAAACCATTATTTGTGTTATTAAATTAGTACTGATTTCCAGCTAACAATAACTAATGCTTTTAATTTTCATTTTTTTTTGTCTTACCACCATTGGTTTTCAAAGCCTACGCTGTATGTGCATTATTTACGAATGTATAAAATGGTAAAACATTCTGTAAAATAGCCACTAGAATAAGGGGGCAGTATTATACCATTTGGCTTTTATGAAATATAAGTGGTTATGCTAACTGGGTACAGAGGAAAAGTGAAAGGGAAGTGCAATTTAGTGTCAGATACTGTAACAACAGCTCTCTAACTTGTTTTTGTTCTTTCCACTTAGGGTATTGTTCAACAGTTTTTGATTTTGCTGACCACCAGTACAGATGAAAGCTTGAGATTTCTGAGTTTTAGGTTGGACTTCAATGAACATTATAAAGCTAGAGAACCAAGGCTACGTGTTTCCCTTGGCACCAGAGGGAGACGCAGCTTACATGTGTGAGGAAACACTGGCGCTATGTTAATAAATACTACAACTAAACCAAACTGTCTTCAGCGCTTTGCTTCTATTGCTTCTGCAAGCAGCAAGTCTTTGCCATTTCAGTGTGTGACTGCGCACACCAGCGAGGGAAAAAGAAGAAAATGGGTCTTTTTATACATTGTAGTCCATTTATGTTTTAAGAAATTAAGTGGATCTGTTTACACTGTAAATTTCAGTAATGTATATTTTTATGAAAACCACCTTTCTGTTTGTAGTTTATGTAGTTGTATTCAGTCTGTATTCTTTACCAAATCCAGCCGCATGTGAACACCACAAATATTTGTGGCTTAGCACGTGATCTTGTTTTAACTACTTCAAAATATCTTTCTGATATTCATTTTGAACGTGCAGTTGTTTATTACCCCAAATCTAGTCAAAGTCATAAAACCGCTGTAAAAAATGATTTTCAGTATTGCATTGTATTTGACAGTGTGATCAAATTAAATCGGATTATATGCTTGTTTAATTTTTGCCATTGACCTATTTCTTTTGCTCCATGTCTCATTTGCTTTACTATTTCATAACCTAGATTTGCAGTAAAACAGAACCATATACTGTAGCTATGAAATGCAAAGTGTCCATGCTATTCTATGAAGAATGTATAAATATGTTTATTATATTAGATGTGTGTTGGGAGAGTAGACTTGAATAATGAAGCCGATTTCTGTTTCCTTGCCTGCTTTTTCACTGTAAATATTTATATATTACTGTCCAGAAGCAAGGATCATTTTTTTTATGGTGTCCTATTAGGTCATTCACCAATGCGTTTATTATGTCACAAAGTGAAAATTCGATAAATAAAAAAAAGTTATCTTTTCTGTTTGGAGTGAGTAGCTATTTTTGTTCTTTGTATTTAGAAACAAATATTTTACCAGGGAAAAATACATTGCAACTGTAACTTGTAGTAACAAACATGTTCAGAGTAAGAAACAGCTGATGACTTGAAAGAACGTGGACATTAGACACTTTTGAGGGACTCTGGTAAACTGTCGGGTGATCGGTGAGAGATGGAAGAGCGACCAGATTCTTTATTGAACCTTGGAACCAAAAGCAGGTTTCTGGAGGCAGATCTAAGGAGATAAGTGCTGTGTACAGTGCGGGTGAGAAACTTGCTCAGATAATTGGGTAACTTGTCCAGATACATAGTATTTGATGGCAAGATAGGAAAAATTTACTTCCGGGATAGCCAAGCTAGTCCAATGAACATATCACACAACAATGGTGGGTGTTGAAGTTACATACTGTAATACAAAATGGCATATTGAGTTGTAAATAATATTTTGTTCTTGTGTGTCTTAGGTATTGTAATTGTAAATCATGATTAGTATCAATAGTAATAATAACAGTGGCATTAACACATGGGATGCACATCAGCAGGGGGCTGGATAACCTTGAAAAATAGGGAATAAACTTCTATTTCTGACATGAAGGGTCATTTTGAGCTTCTAAAGAGTGACATGCAGACTTTTTATCTCTTGTGTAAAATGCTACATTCCAGGCTGGAAAAGCCTGCAAATCACTGAGAACAAGCGTAGCTGTCTGGAGGATTGAAGTGGAACAGACTGTATGAGTGTCACGAGAGACCAGGTACTTTTTACACCATTTATATACAGTTGTGTGAAAAAGAAAGTACACCCCCTTTGAATTCCATGGTTTTACATATCAGGACATAATAACAATCACCTGTTCCTTAGCAAGTCTTAAAATTAGGTAAATACAACCTGAGATGAACAACAACACATGACATATTACACCGTGCCATGATTTATTTAACACATCAATTCCCAGCCACGACCGCTCCATTCAATTTTAAGAACTTGGCCGCAAAAGACGGGACTTGGTCTCTACGAGGCAAACTTTTCAGCCTCCCAAATGAAGCCGTCGCTCTGTTATTTCGAACAGAGCAACTTTGAAAAGCCTGCCGAGCTTCATCGACTCGCCTCATTGGTTGGCTGAGATGGACTTGCTCCCTCTGTTTGTCAGCCCCTTGCATACACTCCGCTGGGCTATCCCCAGAACGGAGGGGGAAGGAGCAACCAATCGGAGCGTGGGAATCCCTCCCCATCAGCCAATAGAAAGAGGGGCTCGACCCCGGCTGACGTCAGGAGTAGGCATGCCCAGCAGGCTCGAAAAGCCGGATGTGTGGGAAATATGATTATAGCCAAAAGGAGAGCAGACTCTATGGCTGTATCCTCCTTGGCTAACTCATTGCCACCTGCAGGGCATGTTCCACCAAATCCGGAAACTACAAAGGTGTCCCGGCAGGGTGCCCTTTGTAGTCGGGACATGGCCATTCGCCCTTTCCTCGCTCAACAAATGTTATCACACCTCTGGACATCCTCTCCCCTTTGGATTACGGACCCTATGCAGATTTTCTGGCACCTTAACTGGTAGCCCGGGCAAGCGGCATAGAGCTTTATAAGAAATGTATCAAACATCATAAAACATACTTTAATACATGGGGGGCATTGGGGAGACTCATGACTGTAAGGGACGTAAGACTGGGATATCGGGGCTCAAAATTCAGGAGTCTGGGGGATGCGGGGTAATTCTACACATGTACCAGCAAATAGTGGCTGCACGTCGGATAGAATGAAGGTAACACTGTAGCTCTGGACCCCGAACTCCTGCAAACAAAATAATTACATTCTTACCCAAATATCCTACCTAAAACTTACAGCAACTTTCATGAGTTTGGGGCAAAGGAAACATGGAAAGTGGAAAAGCAGGGACACTTCAACTTTTCATGCCATGATACCTGGCTTATAGTGCTAGATAGCTGCCAGGGACCCAAGGATAACCAGAGGGCTTAACCTTTATTATGAAGCCTGGTTACCCTTGCCCGTCACAATGAGCGAGCCCTGTTGTACATGATTGATTCTGACCCTGTGAATGGGAATGGAGATTGGCTTCTGCTGATTGTATTGTATGTCTTTATATAGCGCCATTAATGTACATAGCGCTTCACAGTAGTAATACATGTGGTAATCAAATAAATAACATAATATAAATAACAGATCATGGGAATAAGTGCTTTAGACATAAAAGTAACATTAAGGAAGAGTCCCTGCTCCGAGGAGCTTACAGTCTAATTGGTAGGTAGGGAGAATGTACAGAGACAGTAGGATGGAGTTCTGGTAAGTGCGTCTGCAGGGGGCCAAGCTTTATGTATCGTGCGCAGAATATCCACAGTGCTATTCATATGCTTTAAGCAAGTGTCTTAAGGTGGGTCTTAAAGGTGGATAGAGAGGGTGCTAGTTGGGTACTGAGGGGGAGGGGAAGGGCATTCCAGAGGTATGGGGCAGTCAGTGAAAAAGGATTAAGGCGGGAGAGGGCTTTACAAAAGGGGTAGAAAGAAGACATCCTTGAGAAAAGCGCAAGAGTCGGGATGGTGCATAACGAGAAATTAGGGCTGAGATGCAAGGAGGGGCAGAAGAGTGTAAAGCTTTAAAAGTGAGGAAAAGAATGGAGTGTGAGATGCGGGATTTGATCGGAAGCCAGGAGAGGGATTTTATGAGGGGAGATGCTGAGACAGATCTAGGAAAGAGTAGAGTGATTCTGGCAGCAGCGTTTAGGATAGATTGTAGAGAAGACTGGGTGAATGACTGTAGTTCCAACAGTAATGTGGAAGGAGGTAGTAGGGCCAGGTTTGGGAGGAAGTATGAGGAGCTCTGTTTTAGCCATGTTGAGTTTAAGGCGGCGGAGGGCCATCCAGGATGATATAGCAGAGAGACATTCAGAAACTTTGGTTTGTATAGCAGGTGTAAGGTCGGGTGTTGAAAAGTACATTTGTGTGTCGTCAGCATAGAGGTGATATTTAAACCCAAAATATGTTATTAAGTCACCTAGAGAGAGTGTGTACAGAGAAAAGAGAAGAGGTCCCAGGACAGTGCCCTGGGGTACCCCCACAGAGAGATTAATAGAGGAGGTGTTAGCAGAAGAGACACTGAAAGTACGATGGGAGAGGTAGGATGAGATCCAGGATAGAGCTTTGTTCCGAATACCAAGAGTATGGAGAGTGTGAAGGAGAAGAGGGTGGTCCACGGTGTCAAATGCTGCAGAGAGGTCGAGTAATATGAGCAGAGTGTAATGACCTGTCTTTGGCAGCATGGAGGTCGTCAGTTATTTTAGTGAGGGCTGTTTCTGTGGAATGAGCAGTGCGGAAGCCAGACTGTAGAGAGTCTAGGAGAGAATAGGTGTTGAGAAAATGGAGCAAGCGAGAGAATACAAGACGTTCAAGGAGTTTAGAGGCAAAAGGCAGGAGGGAGACAGGTCGATAGTTAGAAAGACAGGTAGGGTCAAGCTTACTGCTTTTGAGTAATGGTATAACTGTTGCATGTTTGAAGGAGGATGGAAAGGTTCCAGAGCAGAGGGAGAAGTTAAAAATGTGTGTGAGCGTAGGGATTATAGTAGCAGCAAGAGGTTTTGGGAGATGGGAGGGAATGGGGCCAAGGGAGCAAGTGGTAGAGGGAGAAGAGGCGATCAACAGCGACACATCCTCCTCTGAGACAGTGGGAAAAGAGTCAAGGAAGGCAGGAGGAGAGTTAGGAAGAGGTGTAGGATTGGAGGAAGAAACAGGGGATGTTCTGCCATATAGATTCCACCTTTTCCTTAAAATAGTCAGCAAAGTCCTGAGTGGAGAGGCAGCTGAGGGTGGTTTAAGTAGAGTATCAAAGACAGAGAACAGTTGGCGTGGGTTAGACTTGTGCATGTTGATTAGTGAAGAAAAGTAGGCTTGTTTAGCTTGCGAGAGGGCAGAGTTGAAACAGAATAGCATAAATTTGTAGTGAAGGAAGTCTGCGAGAGTATGAGATTTCCTCCAGAGGCGTTCAGAACGAGTGGAGGAACGCAGCATGCGCGTGTGGGAATTTAGCCAGGGTCTAGGGTTAGAAGGGCGAGGGCGGCAGAGAGAAAGCGGGGCATGCAGATCAAGAGAGGAGGACAAGGCAGAGTTGTAGTTCCTGATTAGGTTGTCAGGGTCTGTAGCAGAGCTGAGAGAGGAGAGGGAGGAGCGTAAAGTGGACTCAAAGTCAGGTAAATGAATAAAGCGCAGGTTTCTGAAGAACCGGGGGGTAGATGAAGGTGGAGAAGCGAGATAGAGAGAAAGAGACGAGGTGATGGTCAGAGAGAGGAAAAGGGGAAATGGAGAAATCGGAGAGAGAGAAGTTTTTAGTGAAAACCAGGTCTAAGTAGTGGCCATCCTTGTGGGTGCTGGCTGCAGTCCACTGTTGAAGGCCAAAAGAAGAGGTTAGAGAGAGAAAGCGGGAAGCCCAAGGGAGAGAGGGGTCATCAATGTGGCAGTTGAAGTCCCCAAGGAGAAGAACAGGGGAGTCTGAGGAGAGAAAGAAAGAGAGCCAGGATTCAAAGTGAGAGAGAAAGGCAGAAGGGGAATGAGTAGAGGTAGGTGGGCGATAGATGACCGCCACATGGACAGGGAGAGGCGAGAAGATCTGGACTGTGTGAACCTCAAAGGAGGGAAAAACAAGAGATGGAGGAATAGGAAGGGTTCGGTAACGGCAGAGAGAGGAGAGCAGGAGCCCCACGCCTCCACCCCTGCCATCAGTGCGCGGAGTGTGGGAGAAAGAAAGGCCACCATAAGAGAGGGCAGCTTCTAGAGCAGAGTCAGACTAAGTGAGCCAGGTCTCAGTTATAGCAAATAGGAGCAGAGAGTGAGAGAGAAAAAAGTAATGTACAGAGAGGAACTTGTTAGAAAGGGAGTGAGCATTCCTGGTCAAACGAATATCAATCATTCCTCAATCTAGTTCATCCAACAGGCCAGGCTGTTAGAGAGACATCTTGGGAGCCCTGACTTGATTGAGGTGTAACAGATTTAATGCGCTATCGCACTGTGTTCAAGGTCTTCGGAGCTTGTTTACCATCAAGGATATCCCGTTGCTTCGTATTTAAATTGAAGGGACTTTAACCCATTTAATGCAAGAGGAACAAGCAATACTTTGTCATGGCATTGCTCTGCGGTGTGCTACGGTTCCCGTGGCACTTAAGGGGTTAACAAAAAGTGCAATATAATCAAATTTATTGGACAAATATTTTACCCATAGCATCCCATGAGCAAAAATATTTTTTTACAAAGGAAACGTATTTATTACTGTAACCATCATGGTTTTTATGGCAATGGAAGTGTAAAGTTAGCACGTCAGAGGAAGATGGCCCTTTGTTTTGTTGTGCATTTTCTTCAGACTGCAAGTGCTTGTGTCCTGAAAAAAAATATATATATATATATAATACTATAAATCAAAGTTGGAATCCGTTTTCCGTTTGTTTGTATGTCCGAAGCATCGATATCTCACAAACCGCACAACGAAACTTGGACTGGACATTCTGTGGTGGATTTGTAGGTCAATGCAACTATTTTGAGGTTCCAATGTCACTCACCTCGCAAATTATGGACATTCTAAGTTTCCCTCGGCTAAAGTTAGAGCACGAGCGGGGGGCAGGGGGGACGTGGCTATTAAGGGAGGGGGCATGACCATGCCTGGATTGGGGCTGTGTGTGATGTGAGATGTGCGGGGGAGAAGTGCCAACTAGTGGGGGGAGGGGTGGGGGAGATGTGCTAGTTAGTGAGGGGAGAAGCGGGGCGGGCACATGTGCCGGCAGCGGGGTGAGATGTACCAACAGGGGGGGGCGGGAACATTTGCAGGCAGCGAGGGGAGATGTGCCGCCAGCGAGGGGACATGCCACAGCGTCGCTGGGAGATGTGCTGCCAGCAGGGGGAGGGGGAGGGGCAAAGACATGTTCCGGCAGCGGGGGGAGACACACACACACAAGGAGACAAATCTCACCCTGCACTACATCCAGCAGTGGGGGAGTGGAGGGGGGGGCGGGGAGATGTGCCTGGAGGGGGGGGAGGGGGCGTGGAGATGTATTAAATATTACATTCCCTGGGCGAAGCCGGGCACAAAAGTTAGTGTATATATATATATATAGAGAGAGAGGTGAGAGAGAGGGATGAGAGAGAGGGAGGGAACGAACAAAAAGCACTACAATATATAACAACCACCTAAACAAGTGCTAACAATGTGACAATACTTTCCCTAATCTTTGTTGCCAAGAAGGTCCACGACCCCACGGGTGCCGAGTAGATTTACACAGTGTAGAATGACCTAGGCGCAGAAGAAAAATTAAAGAAGTGGAGGGGGGAATAAACATAGAGTAATATGCAGTGCTTTACAAATCACCCAAAAATCTACTCGCCGAACCAAAAAATCTACTCCCTGCCCCTAGCCCCACCCACAGCCCTGCCGTTTAATTTATTTTTTTAATTCCTAGAAAGAACTAATTCCATTCGTTTTCGACATAACAGTTTATTGTGTTACATTTATAGTTTACTCCTTGTTACGCGCGCGCCTGTGTGTGTATGTCGGATGATCTCACTAATGTAGAAAAAAAAGCCGGATATGAATGACTACTCTCCTACACCCCTTAACCAGTTTCAGGATACCTCCACTGCACAATTTCTAAAGCAGCAATGCCGCCTGGGATCTTACCTGACCCACAGTCCCTCAATGTCCAGGTACCCTCACTCCCAAAATGTTATATACTGGAGGGGAGGTGTTCCCTACCTGTCTTCTGGGTTAGGGGGGATTCCGCTGTCTTCCGTGTGAAGCTTGAGTCAGAGCTGGAATAAAGCAGTGTAGGTTATTTCAGTGTAGTATAGGGCAGTTAAGATATATAGGGTAAATAAGCTATCCAAATCGTGTGTGTGTGTATGTGTGTGTGTATGTGTGTACTGTATGTGTGTGTGTGAGAGAGTGTGAGAGACAGGGTGAGAGAGTGGGTGACTGGGTGAGACAGAATGGGTGACTGGGTGTGTGACTGACTGGGTGGGTAGGTTACTGACTGGATACAAGGTGGGGCATGGGAGATGAGGTGACAGAGAGAGACAGGGGGGGTTACTGACTGGAGACAAGGGAGGGCATGGGAGATCAGGTCAAGGGAGACATGGGGGGGTGTCATCGGACACAAGGGGGGCTGTCGGACACAAGGGGTTAGGTGCACTCCCCAGACTCCTCTCCCACCCATGCACGTTCAACTTAAGAGCCCTCAAGACCTTCATTTTATTGGAGGACGCTCTGCAGAATTTCTTCTCTCCCTCCTGGTGGAGCTCCCATGGGACAGGCGGTGCTCAACTCAGCTCTCCCGACCCCTTCTGGCACATGGCATCGCACACATGCATGCATACCCAGAATCTCATATACATATACACACACACGCAGCACCTTGCATACATAAACACACAGCATCTCACACACACACAACACACAGACCCAGCATCTCACACACACCCAGCATCCGTCTGACACAAGGGGGGCCGTCTGACACAAGGGGGGGGCGGGGCATTGTGGTTTGTAATGCATGAGACAAGGGGGAAGGCATGGGAGGGTACTTACGTTCTCTGTAAACAGAATTAGGAATGGCGGACTTCACTTATAGAGCCTGCATGCCAAAAAAAATAAGTCTTCGCAGCGCGCCAACTCGTGACTGGCCAATCAGGTAGGTTTTTTTTTTTTTTCGACGCAAGCACAGGAATTGGAAAAGAACGGCTTGGGCGGCCATGACATGTCACCAGCGGCTGAAATCCGATCGCCGTTGGTGACCTGGCAATTGGATTTGGCGAGCACTGGTTATATGTCTCTATAAGGACTTTACTTGCTTCTCGTAGGGTATAATCTTGTTTGGATTTTTTATACCACTTGAATTACTTCTGGATCATTAAGTATCCATATATTTTATAGTTCAAACATCTTATTCTTTATCCATTGGATACTTAATTGGCACGAAGATATCCACCGTACAAGCATCTAATGATCCAGAAGTAATTCAAGTGTTATAAAAGATCCAAACAAGATTATACAATACCCTACCAGAAGCAAGTAAAGTGCTTAAAGTGCCCTATGTTCTTTTATAAATAAACCATTCTAAAGAAGACCCTCGTGTCCTGTGATGTGCTGATGGGCATTACTCTAGACTACTAATCCTTACCTGGCTGCATGCCGCTGGTGATACGCTGCTGCAAGCTTTCATTTGGATACCAGCTGTGACCTCCTCCCTGCTATACACAGCAACCCATTCCGGTGAAAGAGGCAGGCGGTTATTTATCATTGACGAGCCGCACTGGGGCTGCGTCTGTCCAGTGACGGAGTCTTTGGTTTGGGGGCCATTCACCCCCTTTACCATACGGAGGAATTTGCCCTGGCTGTGGCTACTGAGCTCCATCACGGGGATTCCCCTATTTCCTGACGCCGCGCTACCCGTCATCGGAGGCTGCTGTTGGAGGAGACGCCGTCTCCCAGTGATTGCACAAGATTTAAAATCATCTTTTCCACTTCACCTACCTGTGAGTAATTTTACTACGACGCGATCGTGCTGCATGTGGCAGCCAGTCGGTAACAAGCCTTTCATTTACTATCTTTGTTTACTCAATACCTTCTTATACATTATCCTTACTGGCAATTGCTCACAGGCTGACACACATGGTGTGTCTATTACAATATTTAGAGACACATATACAGCTTATCCCCAGTCACACACCTCTACAATAATTTTTTTTGGAGCACTGGATTGTTTGGACTGCTCTGTGGTCTCAATTTCTATACATATCTTCTTAACTGCCATCATATCGGCAAGAAGAGATTGTGAACTTCAGGTTCTCTTATGTCCATCCTATTTCAATATTCACGCAGACAAAATAATGATGAGAACTATCCCTGTATTCAGATCAAAAATGGTACACACCTTTCACTTAAACTATTAGAACATTCTTTTGTTCTCAGTCAGCCCACGAAGCCTGCCCATATTTGTGTGGTTTGTGCCTTAAAGACATATCTGCAGAAGACTGAAAAATTCAGGAAGTTCATTTTAATTTCAGGCAAGATGATAGGCCATTCGAGAGAAAAAAAGAATACAATTGCATGATGGATAAAGGATTGTATTAATTTTGCATATCGGTAGACAGGGAAAGTCCTCTCCCTAATATGTATATTTTAAGTAAGAAAGTAATTCTACAAGAGTTATGGGCATCTCTGTAAGAAATGAGAAAAGCAGCTACTGCTGCGGCAGCTTTTCTTCTTACTAATCACCGGCTTGTACCTGGCATGTTCCTGGAATGCCACGCTGTTCACCTGGAGCATGCCGGGCTCCTTTTGCCTTCCCAGCCAGGCGCATGCCCGGCTGACGCACGATTGATGTGTTAATTGATAATGGTTCAGGATTTACTAGGCTGCAATGCTTCGCGTGTCTGCCAGATGGCATAAATTCATGAATTGTAATGCAGTATATATATGTATATATATATATAGATATATAGATAGATATATATGTATATATATATATATATATATATATATATATATATATATACATATATATATCTATATATCTATATATATATATATATATATATATATATATATACTGCTGCGGCACAGTTTATTCGAGCATTTGCCCGTTCTGTGCCGCAGCAGTAGCCTGGCGCGCGCCCGAGTGTGACGGGCGCGCGCCGAAGCAGCGGAAGAGCGCCCTCCGATCGGGGCGCTCTCCCTCCCGCTGCCGGGTCCGCCGGGTCCCCCGGAACCCCCTGCCGCTGTCCCGCGATCGCGGGACACCAGGGCTCCCTCGGGGAGCCCCTGGACGTGCGTGCAGGGGGCGCACGCTCCCGAAGACGCGTGACCGCGCGTCTATGACGCGCGGCACGCCGAGGGGCGGCCACTAGCAAGCCGGGAAATCTCCCGGCTTGCGGATCTGGCCGCAGTGCAATTAAATGTGTCGCCAGTGTACTGTATAAAACAAACCCCTATAACCCCTAACATACAGTACTGTACACATACGGTACTGTATATGCACATCAATGATACTATAGGCCGGCGGGGGCGAGATGTGTTTGCAGCAGAGAGAGAACCGCTACTCTCTCTGCGCAAACATCGGCACATTCAAAATTATTTAAAATACATTTTTATTCACAGTGTAGATGTGCAGGGGGTCTCCGGAGCTGAACCGCGTTGGTTTCAGGTCCGGGGACCCCCTGCTCCCCGAGATACAGGCCCCTTTATGAGGTGCCGGTATCCCTCTGCATTTAAAGGTCCCGATCACGTGACCGCGACATATAAACCAAGCAGAGGGATACCGGCACCCCCTAAAGGGGCCTGTATCTCGGGGAGCAGGGGGTCCCCGGACCTAAAACAAAAACGTTTCTGCTCCGGAGACCCTCTGCACATGTACAGTATAAATAAAACACATATATAAATAAACACTTGTTCCTTACCTTAGCGGCTATGTGCTATGGTAACGAAGCAGCATTTCTGTATTTTAATAATATTGTACAGTGAGCAGGGGGTTCCCTGAGCCAGAAATTAATGCTCAGGGGACCCCCTGCTCCTGCACAATATTATTAAAATACAGAAATGCTGCTTTATTACCATAGTTGATAGCCGCTAAGGCAATGAAAGGGTTAACCCACCGTGCCCGCTTTATTGTGGGTAGCGGGGGTGGGTGAAAGGGGTGTTTGGCCCTTGGTGTGAGTTTAGGACTTGCGGGGGGGTTGCGGGTGCACTTAACCCCTTCACGGCCGTAGCAGTTAATACCGCTACGGTCATGAAGGGGTTAACCCCTCCCGCTACCCCCCCGCAAGCCCTAAACAACCTATACAGTATATACACACACATGATGAACCAATATACAAATAAATGTAGAAGGGTTATCAAAACCATACTGTCCTACAAATAACCCTTCTCCATACAGACACACTACATTACAATGAATTTCCTTTAATAATCCTAACTGATCTTACAATCTAAATCATCAAATTACAAAGAAAAACCTCACATTCCAATCAATACATTGCATTTACATTGTATTTATGATGCATAAAATCTATGCACCATATACATTCTGCAAATGAATGTGAACAATATCATTGCAAGCAAAATACAGATAACTCCAAACAAGTCAACTATTTTAAGCAATCAAGTAAACAAAAATCAATATATAAGTACCAACCAGAATACAAAATTTAAAACCAACGCTAACCCTTACAATACCAAGGATTACATCTATCTAATTGTAAAAAACATTATACTGTACACACATTGAAGCATTGCAATAAACAACATACAGTACAGTACATTCCCTGTATCTCCCTGCCTTGAGTGTAATCTGTGTAAAGCCCCCTCCCCCCTAATGTTTCTGTTAAATCTCTCTGCCTTGAGTGTAATCTGTTTAAAGCCCCCTCCCCCCTAATGTTTCTGTTAAATCTCTCTGCCTTGAGTGTTATCTGTTTAAAGCCCCCTCCCCCCTAATGTTTCTGTTAAATCTCTCTGCCTGTGTTGCTGTGAGTGCAGTTTATGTAAATGTGGGGAGGGGGAGTGGGTTATAACCCCACCTCCTTGACTGTGATCTGTATAAAGCCCCCTCCCCCTAATGTTTCTGCCTGTATTGCTGTGAGTGCAGTGTATGTAAATGTGGGGAGGGGGGGGGGGACCCGATGTGCATACTGTGAGGTCTAACCACCCTCACCCTCTACCCACATACCGTTACCCCCCACCCATCCTGGCCATGGCCCCTCCGCTTCTGCAAAACAGACACAAAAATTAAAACATCCAAAGTAATGTCCCCTGACCCCTTAATCACCATAGCGGTTATTAACCGCTACAGTCATTAAGGGGTTAACCCACCCTCACCCACCACTCGGGATGCCTACATACCCTCCCACACTAACCCCCCCCCGTGAGGCCTCACCACCCTCACCCAGTACCCACAAGGGAGGCCTAACCACATACCGTTGGGGAACCCCCCCCCACCCCCAGTACCCACAATAAAAACAACACAGTGACCCACAATACACATCATTCTATTTATTAAATACATTACCCACCCCCTGTGCCCCCCCATAAATACATGATTTATCCTTTTACATACAGGGTTCATAACGCAGCCCCACGCGAGTCCCCGGTGGGCTGGCGGGGCACCTGGACAGACCTACAGGGTACCAGCAGCCCTTTTCAAACAGGTTCTGGAGGCCTGCTGGTGGGTCCCGCCAGCACCATGGCCCCCAGGTGGTCTCCTTGGGTCACCGTGGGCCACAATTGGGTCCCCACGGTAGGCCCAAGGATGTCTGGGAGCCCCGGGTCAGACCCACAGGTGTCTGCGGGGCCTCGGGTGGTTCCCACGGGGGTCTGGGTAACTCACGGGTGCTCACTACTGGTCCGCGGTACCCCCACAGAAGTGGGACCACACATCATCATCCCCGCACCTACGGGTCGGCAGTGCCCCCACAGAAGTGGGACCACACAGCTTCATCCCCGCATGTGTCACCTGTGGAACCACCAGCCTGGTACCCGTGGGATACCCGAGGAAACCACAGGTGGTCTCCAGAGGTCCCACGCAGAACCACGGAACAAACCCTGAATGTAAAAAAAATAAAACTGGCCTATACATTCAATACATACACCCCCCCCCCCAACACCTACAGTACAATAATGTGCAAAATAACTATTATCCAGATATGGATAATAGATTAATTGCCCGTTATTAAAAACATTAGCTAGCATATTCAAATAAATAAAGTACTACTGACCTCATCAATACGAAGTGTCCGTCGCCAGCAACATCCTTGTCTTGTCCACAAAATACATTGCCAAAACAAAGCCAATACATTGCAATTACATTCAGATATCAATTAACCCCTTAAACACCTTATCGGATAATAACCGCAAAGGTAATTAAGGGGTTAAGCCACACTGGCCCGATACCCACCCTTCACCCATGAATTTGTACAGTGGCTTCATCATGCAACTATATATACAGTATATATATATATATATATATATATATATATATATATATATTTTTTTTTTATATATATATATATATATATATACAGTATATACACACATGATGAACCAATATACAAATAAATGTAGAAGGGTTATCAAAACCATACTGTCCTACAAATAACACTTCTCCATACAGACACACTACATTACAATGAATTTCCTTTAATAATCCCAACTGATCTTACAATCTAAATCATCAAATGACAATGCGGGAGGGGTTAACCCCTTCATGACCGTAGCGGTATTAACTGCTACGTCGTGAAGGGGTTAAGTGCACCCGCAACCCCCCCGCAAGTCCTAAACTCACACCAAGGGCCAAATACCCCCTTCACCCACTCCCGCTACCCATAATAAAGCGGGCACGGTGGGTTAACCCCTTCATTGCCTTAGCGGCTATCAGCTATGGTAATGAAGCAGCATTTCTGTATTTTTAATAATATTGTGCAGGAGCAGGGGGTCCCCTGAGCATTAATTTCTGGCTCAGGGAACCCCCTGCTCACTGTACAATATTATTAAAATACAGAAATGCTGCTTCGATACCATAGCACATAGCCGCTAAGGTAAGGAACGAGTGTTTATTTATATATATGTTTTATTTATACTGTACATGTGCAGAGGGTCCCCGGAGCAGAAACGTTTTTGTTTTAGGTCCGGGGACCCCCTGCTTCCCGAGATACAGGCCCCTTTTGGGGGTGCCGGTATCCCTCTGCTTGGTTTACATGTCGCGGTCACGTGATCGGGACCTTTAAATGCAGAGGGATACCGGCACCTCATAAAGGGGGCTGTATCTCGGGAAGCAGGGGGTCCCCGGACCTGAAACCAACGCAGTTCAGCTCCGGAGACCCCCTGCACATCTACACTATGAATAAAAATGTATTTTAAATAATTTTTAATGTGCCGATGTTTGCGCAGAGAGAGCAGCGGTTCTCTCTCTGCTGCAAACACATCTCGCCAGGAGACGGCCTATAGTATCATTGATGTGCATATACAGTACTGTATGTGTATGTTAGGGGTTATAGGGGTTGTTGTTGTACAGTATATACTGTATATATACAGTATATACTGCATTACAATTCATGAATTTCTCGGCTTCAAAGACAACAGCTCGCAAACGCCCCCATGCGTTTTTACACGGCATTGCAGTATTGCAGCCAGCGGGAATAAAATGCTTAAATCACGGGCGCGATATAACGCTATATACCCCGGGAGAAAACGATACAAAACCGCACATCACCGGGATATTCCGAAATTCGCGGAGCTAGCCAAGTAAGAATAAAGTTGGTCGGTAGTGTACCTGGTCAGTGGGCTTGTTCTTTTCTTTATTTACTGTACATTTCTTATACAGTATTTGTAGCTCAAATAATACCATATTACCTGTTTACTGAGCAGATAACACAAAGAAAAGTGCTTAGGCGCTACGTGCAATAAAATAAAATACTAACAATAATAACACAATATGTACAGGGCAGCCAGGAACACTAACAGAACAACACCAGAGATAACACAAAGAACATATACAGACCAGCGCCCAAAAAGAATCCAAAGTCCCTAATAGAGTCCAAACAGATGGAAGGGAAGATAATCCAAATGCTCCAATCACTGTAAGATCTCCAATCCGGGGGTCCGTGACATAGGGACAGAAACAAAGAAAAATAATAGTGTAATACGTAATATTGAAATGGGACAAACAACATGAAACACTTAACAAGAGACATACATAAAACAAGCAAGCTGAAAGAAAAATAACTATTTAATAAAACAAACGGAGCCTGCTGCAGCGGGTCATCAAGGGGTTAAAACCCAAAACCCTACTTACAGCAAGACTGGCATAACAAGCATGTGTAACCAAGTGGGGCAGACGCCTGCAGCAGTGGGGGTCCTCACGGGCTCCCTGATGTATAGTATCTTTCCCTCTATCTTCAAAACACTCTCCAAGATGGACGCCGAGTAAGGGAACTCCACACTTTCCTGCTTGCCAGCACTGCAGCTTCAATGATGCTGCTTCCTGCTTCACTTGACTGACACTTCTCACAACCAGTGTTACTCCAAGGCACCGTGACCTTTGACCCTACGCATTTCGTGACTGATGTCACTTCCTCAGGGGAGCATGGAGCCACTCCCATCCGTACATAGGGCACCTCACCAGTGTATGAGGGAAAACCTCCATAACTACTGCTGGCATTCCTGTACTTACCAGGGTTTACTGCCAACAGGGAAGATGTCTGCAGTCCATTATTATGCATGGCTACATATGTGTAGCAGCAGATTGTGTGAGTATAGAGCTGATGTGTGTGTGTGTGTGTGTGTGTGTGTGTGTGTGTGTGTGTGTGTGTCAGTAGCAGTGTTTATGGGTGTAGCATGTGTGTGTAGCAGCAGCGTTTGTGTGTGTGTGTGTGTGTTAAGCTGCTGTGTGTGTAGAACTGCTGCTGTGTGTGTAGAGGTGCTGTGTAGTGAGTGTAGAGGAGGTGCTGTGTTGTGTGTCTAGAGCACGTGTGTGTGTGTGTGTGTGTGTGTGTGTGTGTGTGTGTGTGTGTGTGTGTAGGCACTGTGTTGTGTGTGGTGTGCTGTTTTGTGTGTGTGTGTAGCAGCAGTTTGTGTGTGAGCTGCTGTGTGTGTGTGTGTACACACAGAGGGGGCGGCAGTGTGTGGATATAGATATCTGCAGTGTAAGAGTATATAGAGGTGGTTTCATGTATTTACCATTTTATTTGAATTAATAAAATCTATATAGCTATACAAAAGTGTCTATTATTTATGAAAAAAAGCCTACATTTAGTCTATAATAGTAATAATCCCCTCAGAACAGGGCATTACTGGCCAATAATGGCCTGGCTGGGTTAAAGTCCCTCAGCTTCGCCTCGGGCCTTCAACTCTTCCAGCCAGGGCATTATTGGCCAGTAATGCCCTGTTCTTCAGGGATTATTACTTAAATATTATAATGACAATAATTTTCATCTGGGACTGATAGCAACAATTTATAGGGGATTAATTGATCTATACATAGAACTTATCTAAACTAAATAAATCTCATTCTACATAATGTAACAATATAACCACACTTCTATGGACACCTGAATACGTGGAGACAGCTTGCAATAAGTGACCTACAATTATTAAACAGTAGATGACTACTAATGATCGAGGCTAAGGGATATCACAGGTTACAGGTTAAGCATAGGATATATATGTAACAAACAATGTAGATTAACCCTCAATATATTTAAGGATAAAAGAAGGGGAAAGAAAGAAACAAGTATTAATGATATTATTTATAAAAAAGATACAAATATTCTTATCACTGGACCTATATCTGCACTTAGAGTTTTTCTTCTTATGTGTTTTTTCCCCTATGCTCCCCCTGGATCGTGTGATACAAGTTCTACAATTTGGGGAAGAGTGAAGACAACCCCACCAGAGGGTACTGTAGAAGCAGGGGGGGTTCACACTTTATTATATATTTGCACTTGCAAGTTTATGTTAAATGCAATTTTTATCCCATAAAGTCACTTTTAATTGATTGTGTTAGCACTTATAGGGTGTTTAGTGCCTTTATACACCTTTTTCTTGCACTCTGCATACTATTGCATTATACTGTACTTTATTACAGTAAGACACTTACTTAACATGTTATATGTCCATCCCAATTGGTGTCTCATCTCCCTGATGCTGAACCTCGTTATATCACGGTCCTTGGGGTCCACGGAATGAGACCGCGTTATTATCGGGATCACGTAAATTTTGCCACGCGAGGATTTACCGCCATCTGCATTTCTCTCCTCTCTGCATTTCTCTCCTTCCCCTGCACTTCTCGAGTGCAGAGGAGGGTCACATGACACACACACATCCTCCTACACCACATGGAATTTTTTTGTTTTGTTTTTCCTTTAAGACAAGACCGGGTGTACCAAGGAATTCAACCGTGAAATGATCGGATAATGGCCGGTGCACTGTACTTTGACATCATCAAGAAGGAAATTAAGGACAAGCTGCAACTGAGATCTACAAAGTGAGTTTCTCAAGTTTTTGTCATACCCTTTATATATCACCTATTGGATGGTTATCTATTAATATGGGGAGATGCTTTTTGTGCCATTTTGGCTATTTGTGTGATTGTCAGAGGCAGCACTAGGCACTATTCTCCCCTGTGTTGAAAATGAATACTACAATCAACACTTAAGGTCATTTCTATAAACTGTCTTATGATACAGTATGTGGATTAGTAATCTTTCTGAATGCACTGGATTTACCTTGTTATTGTATTAGCTACATCCACTCTGGGAGAAGTGAACCTACTACTAGCACCCACTCGCACAATTGTGCATTCTTTTAAAGTACTAAACAATGGCTTATTTTTAAGAATGCAAAGATGTTAATCTTGATGCAGCCAAATCTACCCGAGAAACATTACATTTATTCCATGTGTCAAGATCTTTTTCCAACATAGTGAGTAAGAAGGCATAATTAGCTCTAAATAGCGTGTCATGTGTAGACGTCAGATTTCCCCCAAGGCACTTTAAGTGAGTGTCATTCCATTTGAAAGGAACATTGATTGTTAGAAACTAAATAACATGTCACTGAGCTTATGCCGAGGGCTTCTGACACATATATATATATATATATATATATATATATATATATATATATATATATTGATTTATAAATTTGATAGAGAGTCAAACAGGTTAAATTCCTGCATTAGGTTAGACATTAAGGTAAGGTATTTATAAATCCTGTGTGTAAATAGAGTAATTTTATACCTTTAATGCTGTGTATTTATGCATTATACAGCTAGATTATTTCTAAGCCTTACTGCTGTGCTGAGGTTCTGTGATTAGTATAGATGTAGCAGAGTCCCCCTTCTTACCTCCGGTGAGGGAGAACTGCTGCTTTGTGCCGGTGGAGCTCCGCGCAGTGTCGGGAGAGCGTGGGCCGCCATTTTAGATCTTGCGCATTGTGACGGTGAGAGGGTAACCAGGCTCAATAATAAAGGTTAAGCCCGTTTGGTTAAACAGAGGCTTCTAACGAATCCTGAGCTTGCGTGTACTGATTGATCTGTGTGGTTGATTGAAGTGCTGGTTGGTTAAAGTGTGTGCAGTTAGAACCAGAAGGAAAGGGAAGTACTGGGTATACTTGCAGGGGTGGCTGTTTTTGGGGAGTGTGCAGTGGGTTAATCTATTTTTAAAGTGTGCTGTAATTTGAAGCCTGTAACTTTTTTTCCCTTTCTCCTGCCTGCGGCAGAGTGGGTGTGGTTGGTTAATTGGCTGGCCTAACACACCTGCAGTGGGTGGGGTTAGTTAATTGATAACCTAACACACCTGGTGGGTGTCCCTATTTAAACAGAGGCTTCTAACGAATCCTGAGCTTGCGTGTACTGATTGATCTGTGTGGTTGATTGAAGTGCTTGTTGGTTAAAGTGTGTGCAGTTAGAACCAGAAGCAGTTTGAACAAGGTATAGTTTATTGAAGTACAGTTTACTGTTAGAACTTCTAAACGTCATAGTTGCTAGAATGAGCAGGATTGAAAATGCCACTCAGTGCACATCTTGCCACATGTATGTGCACTTGGAGCAGCTGTTCCAAGGAGCATACCGCTGTGAGAAGTGTGAGCAGGTGGTCTCTTTAGAATCAGAGATTGCTGATCTAAAGAGGCAACTTGCAATATTGAGGGACATTGGCAATCTTGAAAGGGAATTAGAGCTCACTGAGCAGGCCCTTGCTTCGACTAGTGGTGCAGATGGTGGCGCTTTTAGTGAGGAGCAGGTAGGTAGCTTAGTTGCTGTTAGTGAGGAGCAGGTAGGTAGCTGGGTGACAGTTAGAAGGGTAAGCAGGGGCAATAGGGAGAGGCAGGTCGTTTCTGAGCTGACACATCCCAATAGATTTGCCATGTTGAGTGAAGATATTGGGAATGTTGGGGCAGAAATGGCAAGGCTGGGGGAGACTAATTCCTCTAGCAGGCAGTGGAATAGTTCCTCCAGCACAGTGGGGAATCAGGATGCTCAGATGCAAACAAAGATTGTGGTGGTAGGGGACTCCATTATTAGGAAGGTAGATAGGGCAATCTGTTGCCGGGACCGCATGAACCGAACAGTTTGTTGTCTCCCGGGTGCTCGGGTTCGGCACATTGCGGATCGGGTAGACAGATTGTTGGGGGGGCTGGGATTGACCCGGCGGTCTTGGTACATGTTGGCACCAATGACAAAGTTAGAGAAAGATGGAGAGTCCTAAAAAATGATTACAAGGATCTAGGCCAAAAGCTTAAGGCAAGGACCTCCAAGGTAGTATTTTCTGAAATACTACCAGTGCCATGCGCTACCGCAGGGAGACAGTCAGAGATCAGGGAGGTTAATGCATGGCTAAGAAAGTGGTGTAGGAAGGAGGGGTTTGGGTTTTTAGAGCACTGGGACTCCTTTTCTGAGAGGTGCCATCTATATTCTAGGGACGGATTGCACGTCAATGAAGAGGGATCTTCTGTGCTAGGGGGGAGAATGCTAAAAAGGTTGAAGGAGATTTTAAACTAGGATGGAGGGGTAGGGGAATGAAACAGCTAATGAACTAAATGGAATAGATGAGGATACAAGGTGGTATGGAGGTAGAATGGGGGCAAGTGCAAGTTTGACAAGCAGTGAGATACCCATACTAAATAGAGATAATACTAGATAACTTCTAAAGACTAAACCAAGTGGGAGCAGAAAGGAAGGAGCAAATAAGATAATAGTACAGGCTGAAAAAAACTGAAATGCATGCTTGCTAATGCAAGAAGCCTGACAGATAAAATGGGGGAGCTTGAATTAATAACTTCAAGGGAGCAGTATGATATCATAGGCATTACTGAAACATGGTGGGATGAAACTCATGACTGGACAGTTAATTTAAAGGGGTATTCTCTTTTTCGGAAGGATCGAACAAATAGAAGGGGAGGTGGAGTATGTCTATATGTTAAACCAGATCTAAAACCTATTATAAGGGATGATGTCTTTGAAGGGAATTATGAAAATGTAGAGACCTTGTGGATAGAAATTAGCAGTGGAGGTAAAAGTATAAAGAAAATGTTTGTGGGAATATGCTATAAACCACCAAATATCTGTGAGATTGAGGAAGCTAAAATACATTTGCAAATGGAGAAGGCATCAAAACTGGGTCATGTTTGCATAATGGGGGATTTTAATTATCCAGACATAGACTGGGGCAATGAGATTAGCGTTACAACAAAAGGAAACAGGTTTTTGGGGGTGCTTAAAGATAATTATATGACCCAAATTATTGAGGAACCAACCAGGAGAGGGGCAGTTCTGGATTTGGTCATATCAAACAATGTAGAAGTAATAACAAATATTCAAGTCCTGGAACATTTGGGTAACAGTGATCATAACATGGTCTCATTTGAAATAAATTATCAAAAAACAGATTACTTGGGTTCAACAAAGACTTTAAACTTTAGAAAGGCAGATTTTAATAAACTGAGGTCTAATCTAGTAGTAATACAATGGGATGATGTTTTTGCAGGGAAAAATGTAGAAGATAAATGGGCAGTCTTTAAAACATTGTTAGAAAAGCACACTTATCAGTGTATACCCTTGGGTAATAAGTATAAAAGAAATAAGTCAAAACCAATGTGGCTAAATAAACAGGTAGGGGAGGAAATGGACAAGAAGAGGAAGGCGTTTAGATTCTTTAAGTCAGAAGGGACAGAGACATCATATCAGAATTATAAGGAATGTAACAAAAATTGCAAAAGGGCAATTAAATGAGCAAAAATGGATAATGAAAAAAGGATTGCAATAGAAAGTAAGGTCAACCCTAAAAAGTTCTTTAAGTACCTTAATAACAAAAAAATGAGAAAAGAAAATATAGGACCCTTTCAGTGTGAGATGGGTAGGCAGATTATTGGAGATAAGGAAAAAGCAGAGGTATTAAACAAATTCTTTGCCTTTGTGTTTACCAGGGAAGAATCAAGTTCAATAGTAGCACCACAGGAGGAAGCCACAACCTCCATATTAATGACTAATTGGTTAACTGAGGAAGAAGTTCATAAGCGACTTGAAAAAATTAAAGTAAATAAGACACCTGGCCCCGATGGCATACATCCAAGAGTTCTCAAGGCGTTAAGCTCAGTAATAGCAAAACCATTATATTTAATATTCAATGACTCCATTTCCACCTCAAGGATCGGTACTGGGACCCCTGCTTTTTAACTTGTTTATTAATGACCTTGAGTTTGGGATCGAGAGCAAAGTCTCCATCTTTGCTGATGATACTAAATTGTGTAAGGTAATAGAATCAGAGCAGGATGTAATTTCTCTTCAGAAGGACTTGGAGAGACTGGAAACGTGGGCAGGTAAATGGCAAATGAGGTTTAATACAGATAAATGTAAGGTTATGCATTTGGGATGCAAGAATAAAAAGGCGACTTACAAATTAAATGGAGATATATTGGGGGAATCCTTGATGAGAAGGATTTAGGAGTGCTTGTAGACAGCAGGCTTAGCAATAGTGCCCAATGTCATGCAGTAGCTGCAAAGGCAAACACGATCTTATCTTGCATAAAAAGTGCAATGGATGGAAGGGAAGTAAACATAATTATGCCCCTTTACAGAGCATTAGTAAGACCACACCTTAAATATGGAGTACAATTTTGGGCACCAATCCTAAGAAAAGACATTATGGAACTAGAGAGAGTGCAGAGAAGAGCCACCAAATTAATAAAGGAGATGGACATTCTAACTTATGAGGAGAGGCTAGCTAAATTAGATTTATTTACATTAGAAAAGAGGCGTCTAAGAGGGGATATGATAACTATATTACAAATATATTCAGGGACAATACAAGGAGCTTTCAAAAGAACTATTCATCCCACGGGCAGTACAAAGGACTCGGGGCCATCCCTTAAGGTTGGAGGAAAGGAAATTTCACCAGCAACAAAGGAAAGGGTTCTTTACAGTAAGGGCAGTTAAAATGTGGAATTCATTACCCATGGAGACTGTGATAGCAGATACAATAGATTTGTTCCACAAAAGGTTGGACATCTTTTTAGATGGGAAAGGTATACAGGGATATACCAAATAAGTATACATGGGAAGGATGTTGATCCAGGGATTCATCCGATTGCCAATTCTTGGAGTCAGGAAGGAATTACTTTTTCCCCTTAATGGGGTTTTTTGTTTGCCTTCCTCTGGATCAATAAGTAAGTATAGATATAGAATAAAGTATCTGTTGTCTAAATTTAGCATAGGTTGAACTTGATGGACGTACGTCTTTTTTCAACCTCATCTACTATGTAACTATGTAACTATGTAACCTCTGATCCTTGTATTGGGGTTCAGGAGTGTAAGCTCTTGAGTGCAGTGATTGTCTATGGATTGTGAATAATTATGCGACAATAAAGAATTTGTGTTTTTACCTTTCCAGGAGTGCCAGCAAGCAGAAATTGCTAGGCTATGAGATTCAAGGTTTTTTTTACTGAGATAGGGTTGTCAGAAAGGGCCTAGCTAGTCAGGGTCCAGAGTTACTGGATACCCCAAAAATATACCCGGGAATCAGGTCAGAATCCCGGATACATATAGGCACATTGCTCTGGCAAAATCTCCCCTTGAAAACTCTTGCGCGACTCACCGGTAGGATTCCCTGCTTCAGCACAGACCAGAAACATAAATGGGGCATAGGGATGTGAGGTATCCCTGGAAAGGTAAAGGGGTCCCTAGGTTAAGGTGGGATGCCCAGATAATGCCCAGGTCACCCAGAACCCGGTATATGGGTTCTGGAGGTGCTCCAACCATTCATAAGGTTGTGAGGATTTTTAAAGTCTACGTCTAGTTATAGTGTGTGGGGAGTATGGCTAGTTGGAATAAAGTGCAACTTCTTATTCTATTCCCCATAACCATAAGACTTAGGAAAGTATAAATGTGTTTAAAGTGTTTAAAGTACATATATGCTTGAACGGTATTATGTGAACGGTATTATGATCTGGGTCTTTCCGGAACGATATTCTGGCCAGTCACTGGGCTACCAGCATGGTGCCACTGTGTCTACCCAGACATCGGACATGAAAGCCACAGAGGATGTCAGAGGTGTGAAGAGCATTTGGGCAGGAGGTTTAAGCTTTAGTACCCATGTCCTGGATGAATGGAAATCCTCGGACTACCATTTGCCTTTCCCAGACTTGAGGAGCCTAAACCAGCGGGTGGCTCCTGCATACCAAGTGGTTGAGGTGCGAAGTTGGCGAATGCCCTTTGTAGATGCAGAAGATCTGCTTGCCCGGCTTCAGAAGACTGGCATCGCTCTGATTGGCTGGTAGGAAATTTCTCATGCTCGGATTGGCTGTAGTATTTCATGAATGAACTCTGAAATACTATAAGAAACCCTCAGCCAATCCGGAGATCAGATGCTAAGCTCCAGAACATCAGCTACAAATTCAAAAACGACTAAAAGGTGCTCTTGGAGAAATAGCAGCGAGCCGGCTTCAGAAATTTCAAGGCCGAATATTTTTGAAAAAAAGTCCCACTTTTCGGGGTCAAGTTCTGAGAATTGAACGTAACGGTCGCAGCTAGGATTGCAAGCCGAATTCAGTTCCAGGACGTTTGGGACTAACTCCCGGTCAAGGGATTTCAGCACCTTCAGAAGAAAGAGAGCGGTGGGGTCAGGAACTTCAAGCCGATTTGAGTTCCAGGACATTTCGGGCCCGGTCAACTAAAAACTTTGGTTCTTTGTCTATTTTTTTTTTTTTTTAATATTTTTCCTTTATTGGTGTCATACAGCGCATTGGTACATGTTACAGACATTGGCCAACGGGCCATCTTGAATATACGGCACAGTACATGTACATAGCGTGGAAGAGGTAGGTGACACACAATAATCCCTTTTCCTTTTTTCAGTGATGAAAAAGAGAGGGGGCGACGAAGGAAGGGTGGATAGTTGGGAACGACTTTGGGCAAAGAGAGGGGAGGGGGGGGGAGGGAGGGTATGGGGGGGGAGGAATTTGAGGTTCGTCGGTCAGGGGGGGGGGGGTAATGCGGTAAGGTTTATGTGGGAGTTGGCAATCCTGGCCAAGGTTCCCAGACCGAGTAAAACTGTGGCATTTTTTGTTTCAACATTGCCGTCAGTTTTTCCATACTCATAATTCCGTCTACCCTAGTGATCACTGTACTTCTAGAGGGGGCTTTGATTTTCTTCCACGCCGCTGCTACACAGCATCTCGCAGCCGTCAATATTGCCGCTGCGAGCCTGGCAGCAGGGGCAGGGAGGTCGTCAATTGGTTTTCCCAGCACGTAGGTCAGCGGGTCCAGGGGTATCTCTATATCCAGGGTCTCGGTCAGGAGGCCCTGGATCCGGGACCAGTATCTTTGGATCTCCGGGCATGTCCACCAAATATGGGACATGTCCCCCCTTTGACCACAACCTCTCCAGCATTCGTCTGAAGTGCCTGGGTAGATTTGGCTCAGTCTACTCGGGGTCAGGTACCAGTGAAATAATATTTTGTAGATATTTTTTTTTGTGACGGAGCAAATTGATGTTTTGGTGGCTGCCTCCCAGATATCCTCCCAGTCCTCAAGGTCCAAGTTGGTATTTAGGTCTTCGTTCCATTTCTGCATATACAGGTGATTAGGGGGGGGGCTGGGATGCCTCGAGCGTTTTATATATCCCCGATATGAGGCCCTTTTGGTATTCGCCTTTGAGGCAGAGGGTCTCGAATCTGGAGCGCGGCGGGAACCTTAGGTTAGGGGACTGGGTTCTTAAGAAGTGTCGAATCTGTAGGTATTGAAATATGGGCAAATCAGGGGACGAAAGTTTAACTCTCAGTTCCGGGAGGGGCATGACCTCGTCTTTTTCCAGCAAGTCCGCAACCACTCTGATGTTTAAGCCTTGAAATTGGCTGAATTGGGGTCGGGCGCAACCGGGTGGGAAGTCCGGGTTCCCGAATAAGGGGGTCAATTGAGAGGGGGTTGAAGCTAGGCCATATTTCCCTTTGGTTTTTAACCATGTCGACCACGTGCATCTCATTGCCCCGAGGCTAAGTCTCAGTGACTTCTTGTTTTTGTGGGTTGGGGACCACAGTAGGGCTGGGAGGGGGTTCGGAGACGCATGGTGTGTCTCTATCTCCAGCCAGCAGTTGGAGGCGGGGGGGCTGTTCCACACTACTGCCTGCCTCAGCTGGGCTGATTGGTAGTATCGGAGTACGTCCGGTGCTCCCAGACCTCCTCTCGTCCTTGAGGCCAGAAGTACTGACCGTGGGACCCTGGCTCTCCGTTGTTGCCAAATGAACCTTAGGATATGGGCCTGGATATTCCTCAATTCTGCTAGTGGGACGGGGACGGGGAGGGTCTGAAAGAAGTAGAGCAAGCGGGGTAGGATATTCATTTTGGTGGATACTATTCTTCCGAACCAGGAGATCTGGTGGGTTTGCCAGGTCTCTAGATCTCTTAAGATCTGGCGGAAGAGGGGGGGGGTAGTTAATTTGGTATAGCGAGTTATATGAGCTCGCTATTTTAATCCCAAGGTATTTGATATGGGAACTATTCCATTTATATTTAAATTTATTTTGTAGGGCTGACCATACGGGGTTCGGTAGGGAGATACTAAGGGCCTCCGACTTGTCAGTATTGACTTTATAGTCTGACAGTTGGCCAAATTGGTCAAGGAGTTTTTCTAGGTTGGGGAGGGAGGTGAGGGGATCTGACAGAGTGAGAATTATGTCATCGGCGAACAGGGATATTTTGTATTCCCTGTCTCCGACTAGGATACCTTTAATAGTGGGTTCAGTTCTGATTCGGGCGGCCAGGGGCTCTATGGACAGGGCGAAGAGTAAGGGGGAGAGGGGGCAGCCTTGTCTGGTGCCGTTTTGTATTTTTATTCGGTTGGAGCGGCCTCCTGGGAGTTTTAGTAGGGCTGTTGGGTTAGTATAGAGGGCCCGGACGCCAGCAAGGAATGGTCCGGAGAAGCCGAATTGGCGCATCGTTTGGTCGAGGTAGGAGTATCTGATGTGGTCAAAGGCCTTCTCCGCGTCGAGGCTTAGTATTAGGGCCTGGGACTGTTTGAGGTGCACGTGGTCTATAATATCAATAATTTTGCGGGTGTTGTCAGAGGCCTGTCTTCCTGACACAAATCCCACCTGGTCTATATGAATTAGCCTTGGAAGAATAGGGTTCAGCCTGTTTGCAAGAATTTTGCTGAAAAGCTTGAGGTCGGTGTTTAGCAGGGATATTGGGCGGTAGCTGCCGCATTGAAGTGGGTCTCTGCCCTCTTTATGTATGATAGCCAGATTGGCTGCTGACATAGTGTCTGGAATCTGTTTTGCCTGCAGGAAGGAGTTGTACATTTCTAGGAGATGGGGGGACAGGGGGTCTACTAACTTTTTATAATAACCGTTGGAGAATCCATCGGGTCCAGGTGTTTTAGCTATTTTAAGTGAGGATATTGCGTTTTTTAGTTCTTCTTGAGTTATTTTCTTATTTAAGAACTCGAGTTCTTCCTGTGTGAGGGATGGGAGGTTGCATTTGGTTAGGTAGTCGGAGGTATTCTTGGCGTTATCATTTGGGTGGTTAGTGGGGTGAAGGTTGTAAAGGTCTGTGTAGAACTCTGCAAACTCACTCGCGATATCTTTCTCGTTATAAGAGATTAGACCGCTTTTAGTCCTGATCTTTGTGATCTGGGTCTTTGCCTTCATGCCTCTTAATTTGGAGGCCAGAGGTTTGTCCGCTTTGTTACCCCTATCGTAAAACCGCTGTTTGGTCCATTTCAGGGCTCTCTCTACCTCGTCAAGTTGAAGCAATTTTAGGTCGGATCTCGCTTTCTCGAGTGTTCTAAACACCTTTTTTGATAGGGATAGCTTGTGCGAGCGCTCTAGCGCTAGGATTTTATCAGTAAGTTCTTTCTGGGCTTTCTGTTTTAGTTTTTTCTTATAGGAGGCTAGTGATATGAGTTCCCCTCTAATGGTGGCTTTGTGGGCCTCCCAGAGAGTTGCTGCTGAGGGGACTGAGCCTTTGTTTATTTGGAAAAAGGTGTGCAGTTTTTGTTTAATCGTTTTGACCACTTGTGGGTCGTTGAGGAGCGAGTCACTAAGTTTCCAATTATATGTTAATGACTTGACGAAAGGTAGAGAGAGGGTGAGTGCGACAGGGGCATGGTCGGACCACGTTATTGGGCCTATTTCGGAGTGGGAGGATGCCTGGAGTACATTGTTGGTGCCTAGGAAATAGTCGATCCTAGAGTAAGACTGATGGGGGGTTGAGTAGAAGGAGTAGTCTCGCTGGCCCACGTGCTGGGCCCGCCAGATGTCTGTCAGAGAGTACTCTCTGAGGATATCTTGGAATTTTTGGGCTTTTGTCTGTAGTTGGGTGGAGTATGGGGCCGCAATTTGGCCTGATCTGTCCTGGTCTGGGCTAAGGACCATATTTACGTCACCGACAAGGAGAAGGGAGGAGAGCGTTGGTTGGTCGAGGGTGCTAAAAAAAAGGTGGGGGGAGGGGGGGAGGGAGGGGGAAGAGGGGGGGGGGAGGGGGGGAGGGAGGGGGGGAAGGGGGGGAGGGGGGGAGGGGGGGAGGGGGGGAGGGGGGGGGAGGGGGGGGAAGGGGAGAGGGAGGGGGGGGAGGGGGGGGAGGGGGGGAAGGGGAGAGGGAGGGGGGGGAGAGGGAGGGGGAGAGGGAGGGGGGGAGGGAGGAGGGGGAGAGGGAGGGGGAAGGGGATGGGGGGGAGGGGGGGAGAGAGGAGGGGGGGAGGAGGGGGGGGAAAGGGGGGAGGGAGAGGGGGGAGGGAGGGGAGAGGGGAGAGGGGAGGGGAAAAAAAAAAAAGGGGGGGGGGGGGGAGGGGAGGGGAGGGGAGGGGAGGGGGGGAGGCATCTGGTGTTTACATCTTACGCTGGTAGGCCAACGTTACTCTTTAGTGGGGGTTCAATTCCCAGGTTGAGTCCCACATTAACATTGTAGTTGTACATTGATATGCAGTAAGCAAAAGTGGTTATGCTTGAAACATTTTGGATTTGAGGGGGGGGGAGGGGGGCATCTTGGGGTAGGGTGGGGGGGGGCACTTTAGTGGGAGTATTTAACTTACGTGGGCTTGGGGTTGGTTGGGGGGGAGGGGTGGTGAGGGGGAGGGGTAGTAGGATGGGGAGGAGGGGGGGGGTGTGGGGGTGGGAGGAGGGGGAGGGAGGATGGGAAGGGAGGAGGGGAGGGGAGGCAGGGGGAAGGGGTATGCGGGGCGGGGGAGGGGAGTGGGGGAAGTGGGGAGGGAAGGGGGGGGAGGGGGGGAGCATACAGTATTTACATCATTAGCAGATGGTTTAAGCATTGCTCTCGGGGGGAATCCCATTCCCAGGCCGAGGTATCCCTTACACATTGCTGTTTTCAACTACTCATTGAATATTTGTTCATACATTGGCATATAGCGATACAGGTTGGTTAAGCATAGTACAGATCTCCGCTGGGGGGGGGGGGTAGGTGAGGGGGGGGGCACCTTGGGGTGGGGAGGGGGGGGGAGGGGGGGGAGCATACAGTATTCGCATCATTAGCAGGTGATTTAAACATTGCTCTCGGGGGGAATCCCATTCCCAGGCCGAGGAATCCCTTACACATTGCCGTTTTCATCTACTCATTCAATAATTGTTCATACATTGGCGTATAGCGATACAGGTTGGTTAAGCATAGTACAGGTCTCCACTGGGGGGGGGAGGGTAGGTGAGGGGGGGGGGACAGCTTGGGGCGGGAAGGGGGGGGAGGTTCTTTTGGGGAGTTAGCTAACATGGTATTTAGTCTGATTAGTGAGGGGGGGGTGGGAGGGGGAGAGAGGGAAGGGAGGGGGGGGGGACATATTATTTATAACCTTTTCTAGTGTTTGGGGCTTGCCCCTGAGGGGAGCTTAGTCTTAAACCTGGACAGTGCTTAGAGCTGTAAATTTATATCTTGCTTAGACTTATATGGTTCGTCAGTTGCTGTGAGGTGAGCTGTGGTGTCTAGTCCTACTCCGGTTCAGTTCTGGGGGGGGGGTGGGGTGGGGGGGGGGGGTGGGGGGGGGGGGTGGGGGGGGGGGTGTAGGTGGGGTGGGGAGGGGAGGGGGGGACAGGGGGGTTCAAGGGGGGACCATACAATTGCGGGTTCAGTTGGAAGCTACATAATTCTGGGGGAAAGCTCCTGCAGGGGATCTCACTTGAGTCTAGACATTGTGCATATATGTGCTAGTCTTGACGGTAAGGGGGGAGGCGGGGGGGGTTTGCTCGGGGGGTCGTAGTAGACTTGAGAGGTGGGGCTTTCCTTGGGGGATATTGGGGTACATCACTTTTGTTATAGGGGGGGGAAGGGGGGGAGGTAATATCTGTTCATACAACCTGCCTCTTGAGGAAGGGGGGGGGGGAGGGTGCCTCCGGTAACGGATCGTGTGTTGCAGTGTCAATAGAGGGAGTCCCTGGTTCTGCGGTCTTGGTGCGAGACCACCTCAGGTTGGGGGTCAGGTGCACCTCTTGTTCGTCGGGAGCGCCGATGGGGCGTGCTTGTGGAGCTGTGCGGCAACTAGCCCGCGTCCTTGGTGCCTGGATCTCCGCGGGTGCAGCTTTGGAGTACGTGAGTGTCGCGAGAGGATCGCGTTTGGTGAGGTTGGGGTGCAACGCAAATGCCGTTTCCCCCGTTGATGTTTGGGACACTGCGGGAGAAGCTTCGGTTCCCCTGGTCTCAGGGGGTGGCGGGAAAGGTAAGTGGACATTTTACATATGGGGGGACGGGGAGGGGGGAGGGAAAAAAGGGGGGGGTAGGGGGGAAGGGGCAGCGGTGGGGTATGGGGAGATAGTGGCGGGGGGGGGGGGAGAGGGAAGAGGGGGGGGGAGAGGAGTGGAGGGGGGGGGGACTGGGGGGGGTGGGAAGGGTAAGGGGGGGGGAGATAGTTTCGTGGGCTGTTGTCTTGGGGACCTCGGGGCCAGAGGGGGTTTTTGTACTCTAGGGGTTCTTGCGTTAGTTGTTTACTTCGGTCTTTAGGGCCTCTGGGTCTGCGTGGGATGTCTGTGAGGGCCTCTTGTGGTTTTCTTAGACCTCGTAGGTGGCTGGATCATCAGGATTCACCGGAGTTGCTGACTCGCCAGTCTCTCCGATGTTCGGGGGGCTTCTTGGGGGGTCATCTCCGACGTCTCCTCAGTGCAGGGGCGGCTGTTCTTCTGCGGTGGGAGAGGGATCCCTAGCGCTTTCAGGAAGTCCTTAGCGCTTTCAGGGGTTGTTACTGTGTGGTGGCGGCCATTACGGAGCACCACTAATTTGAAGGGGAAACCCCAGCGATACTTTACCCCCTGGTCCCTGAGATAGGAGGTAAGTGGGCGCAGCGCATTTCTTTTAATTATTGTTGTTTGGGAAAGATCATTGAAGAGTTGGATTTGTACACCATCCATAGTCACAGTCCGCAGTTCTCTGGCCGCCGTCATGATGCGGTCTTTAGCAGAGTATGCGTGCATTCTCAGCACCACATCTCTGTGGCGGTTTGGGTCTGATGATTTTGGGCCCAGGGCTCTGTGGGCTCGGTCCGCGTGCAGGTCGTGATCCGATAGATCAGGGACGAGCTGCTGAAAGAGTCTGCGGAGATATGGTTGGAGTTCTTCGTGTGTGATATTTTCAGGGATATTTTTGAGACGGATGTTCTGCCTCCGCTCCCTGTTCTCCATATCCTCTAGTTTGTCTTGCATGTGTCGGATCGCCTCTCCGCATCTCAGTACTTCTTCGTGGGTCTCAGCCTGCTCGTTTGAGATTCCCTCCATCTTCACCTCCAGATCTTCTGTTCGCTCCGTCAGTGCTTCCACTTCTGCCCGGATAGTTTGAAGGGCCTTTTCCGTGTCCTCCTGAACTCCCCTCCTCATTTTAATGATTAGGGCATCAAAAAAATCTTTATTTAAGACGGGGGGATCCGAGTCAGTCGGGCTCTGTCGGCCGCTGCGCACCTCGTGCTCCGGTTCTTCTCCGGCGCCATCTTGCTCCTCGCGGCTGATATCAGCCAGGCGTTGCGCCGGAAGGAAGAACTTGGTGACGGGGCATTGGCTCTTCCTCTGCGGCTTCCCTGCCATCTCTCCGGTGTTTGCTCTCGGTGTGGGGTCGATTTTCGGGGAGTTTGAGGTGGGGAATAAGCTTATTCTGGTGTTTGTATTGGTGAGGGCGCCGGGAGCTCTCTCACTAGCAAACCATCGGCTGTGACGTCACCGGAAGTCTCCGGTTCTTTGTCTATTTAAACTAGGAAAGGCTAGTTATTTGCCCCAGACCACCAGTAAGTGTGTCTTTCTCATGTATTTTGTGTCTCATAATGTGTTTGCCTGTTTAAATGAATAAATTACAATTTATTTCATCAACTCGTTTTCCTCAGTGTTATGATCCCAGTATAAAAGGTGTAAATGCCTGGTCTTCTGTGACACACATGCACAGAGAATGAGGCACGCATGCACAGTAGTAGCAGTAGTGTGGCGACCATCTTATGTGGCTCCTCAAGACACCTCATGGGACTACAAGTCCCAGGATCCTCAGGGAGGAGGGAAACCACGTGGGGCTCGAGCACCAGAGAGAGAGTATATCTTTGGTGCACAGGGAATACGCGCGCCAGTGCTCAGAGAGGACACAACAGAGCAGGTAGTGTCCGTGGTCCAGTGGTTCCCTGGACTAGGCCTAGTCTAACCTCGTAGGCCCCAGTTAGGCCCTGTGTCACTTCAGAGAAGTGTTGCAGGGAAGACTCCCAGATAGGAACGCTTCCAAGTAGCAATATAGCAGCACTATTGCACCGGTGACCGGATGACCACGCGGTGCTCTGTGGTCTGGGATCAGGCCACAGGCCACCCTATAGACATTGTGTGAGACTCTACTGCTGGAGCTCACACCTCACAAAGCTGATTGGGACTCATAAGGACAGAAGAGATTGTTGGAGGCCCCACATCGTGGGACCAGACGGATGATCTATTTCACTAGCTGCACCTGGGTACAGGAGTGCCCAGGCAGGTACAGTATAAAGTGCACCAACGTTTCACAGGGGTAGCGCTACCTCATACATTAGGTGGGACTGATACTTTGAAGGACTTGCAATGAGGGAAATGGGGGAGTGGGGAGATGAGCTCTTGCTACTGTCCTAGGAACGGTGCCAGGGGTTAGTATAACTAGGTAACACATAGGATACTTGCCAAGGCAAGTGGAAGAACCCCTTTCGAACAAGCACTCGTAGGGTGAAAAAAAGTGTGTGAATAACTAAACCTTTAATCAATACTTAGGGTAACAGTGAACACAAAACTATTAAAAAGCAAATTAAACAGGTAACTTCCAGTCCTATGAACCAAGGCTGGTTGACAATAGAATCTAGGGAATAATAATTTCCTGGCATCAGCAATATGGATGTTTAGCTTGATGCCTCAGTGTGGTATATATAGCTGTAACAATGATTCTATATCTATCACGGAAAACTGGACCAAACATATAGATACAGTATGTACCTACACTGACTGAATTGATTCAAAGGGTGTTTGCATACCAGTACATTGAAGTGCTTAATATATATGAATCAACCATAATATATGTAAAAAAATCCCTAGAAACGGCTCGTAAGTAAAGAATGAGTTAAAAAGGCTACTATGTAGCTAGAAATGAGCTAAGGATTGGATACATAGTGTAATTTTGATATCAACATGTCATTTACACATAATCTGTTTATAATCCAATGTTTTAGCGTATTCAGGAGTTCTCACAGAGGTGATTCTAAACTAGTGAGATACTCCCCACGAACTTCCGTGGAAACTGCACCATATGATAGGACGAAGTTGTATAGGTAGTTAACACTAAATAGTGCAGTTGTTGTAGGGTTCATGTGCCCACGGTATACACTGATATATTAAATGTATCAAATCTAAAGATTCAGATATATATACTGTGGCACTCAAAGTAGGCACCTCCCACCCGGTGTGGTGTATTCATGAACACCACCGAATATTTAGTTAACCGGGTGAGGAAGAGGTTAAGCTTGGTGTAATGCTGTAGAGCTATATCTACCTTCCACCCGGTGTGGTGTATTTGTGAACACCACCGTATCTTTAATTAGCCGGGTAAGGAAGGGGTTAATGCAGGGTAGTGCTCAGACTAAATTATCTGGAGTCTGCCTAAAAATAAAAACTGGGACTCACTAGATAGTTAGT
The DNA here is from genome assembly GCF_040206685.1 of Ascaphus truei. NCBI lineage: Eukaryota > Metazoa > Chordata > Amphibia > Anura > Ascaphidae > Ascaphus > Ascaphus truei. Next base: position 254,569,677 of record NC_134485.1, read on the forward strand.
GTGTAAATGAACAGAGCCTCAAGCATATATACCAAAGAATTGGATCCTCTTAATGTTTATGTAATCTACTATAAACAGCTCCAGTCCGGTGTGGTGTATTAATAAACACCACCGAACATATTAACACACCGGATAGAGTGAATACAATAATCAACACTCTGTCAGGTTGATTAAACAATTTGTGAACAGAGTCTGATGGTGTTAGTGGCGCGTGACCCCTTATGCAGATAAATGTACTGAGTTCTATTAGTAATCGCGTTAGTTCTGTGTTGAGACCTCTGCCCAATTCATTGGTATACCCAAAACACAAAAACGCAAAATATATGTTACTATGTGTACTCAGTGAAAGTAGCAAGTAGCAGAGACGCCACCCGGCGTGGTGTATTAATGAACGTTCTGTGGTGTTCATTAATACACCACGCCGGGTGGCGTCTCTGCTACTTACACTCTGCTACTTACACTTACACCACGCCGGGTGGCGTCTCTGCTACTTACACTCCCCACGAACTTCCGTGGGCACATGAACCCTACAACAACTGCACTATTTAGTGTTAACTACCTATACAACTTCATCCTATCATATGGTGCAGTTTCCACGGAAGTTCGTGGGGAGTATCTCACTAGTTTAGAATCACCTCTGTGAGAACTCCTGAATACGCTAAAACATTGGATTATAAACAGATTATGTGTAAATGACATGTTGATATCAAAATTACACTATGTATCCAATCCTTAGCTCATTTCTAGCTACATAGTAGCCTTTTTAACTCATTCTTTACCTACGCGCCGTTTCTAGGGATTTTTTTTACATACTGTATATTATGGTTGATTCATATATATTAAGCACTTCAATGTACTGGTATGCAAACACCCTTTGAATCAATTCAGTCAGTGTAGGTACATATCTATATGTTTGGTCCGGTTTTCCGTGATAGATATAGAATCATTGTTACAGCTATATATACCACACTGAGGCATCAAGCTAAACATCCATATTGCTGATGCCAGGAAATTATTATTCCCTAGATTCTATTGTCAACCAGCCTTGGTTCATAGGACTGGAAGTTACCTGTTTAATTTGCTTTTTAATAGTTTTGTGTTCACTGTTACCCTAAGTATTCATTAAAGATTTAGTTATTCACACACTTTTTTTCACCCTACGAGTGCTTGTTCGATAGGGGTTCTTCCACTTGCCTTGGCAAGTATCCTATGTGTTACCTACTTTGAAGGACACCAGGGATATTGGTGCCACCACACCCTAAGTACTTTGGGAGTATTCACTCACGTTATTGTGTGTTATACTGTGGGTTTCAGTTATATAGTTATGATATGTGTGTTCAGTAAATACTCATTATATACCTTGTGTGTGTGTATTCATTACTGTATTAGTTCCTGTGAGGGGTTATCCCGCCAATGCTGGAATCCCTCATAGGTGGAGGCGCTGCACTATGAGAGAAAGCTCACCCCAAGCCCCCAGTGGTGGAGGCTTAGGCCTCCTGTGAGCAACATGCGTAGTTTCCCTTAGTCATTAGGAAAGGGAGCTACATAAAAAGTAAGAAAAGGTCTGCCATATGCCATATGAGATGTTAAAGGTCCATCCAGCAGCCCTGGCGCAGTAGATAACCTCAGGAAAGTTGGTATTTCTTGCTATTTTTATTGACTAGCACTGACACCCCAGTCATTTGTAGTATAGTTTACATTTTTTATTTGACTTAACTGCAATTATTTGTGTGGGTTCTTGAATTTATTAACACTTGCGGATTCTACTCTTACAGAGATGGAATGAGAACACCTGTCATCCTTTCTTTGCACTGCATGGACCCACTGTATCTCTGTTTACAGGGATATGTTTCTTTAGTATGTTACAGTACCTAATTCCTGTTACCATATTCTACTTTACTGGAGTTTTTTGTCCGAATTCCCTTCTTCTGATTTACAGTAACATACAGTACATTCAGCTGCCTTTCCATCCCATTTTACATAGATATATATATTTGGGAAACCTACTTCACATATGCAGTGATTTAGTTTGTTATTGGTTACATTGCCTCTATTCTTAATACAATGTTGTTTAACAGGACATTAATTAAATGAAGCATCTAGTCAATAGAGTACAGACATTCAGAACATTTCAGCCTACAGGCCCAAGCATTGAATTACTGTCAACATGGTGGGAATGTGACAGTCATTCTTGCCCCCAATCTACAGTATCTAAGAAAGAACTCAGTCACCCCAACCTTCTAAATGAAATGTAATGCTTTGCACCATGATGTATCATCTTTTAACACAATGAATACAATGTGGGTGCATTCTAAAACGTTAAAAGTATAAAAGTCGTTAACAAAGGATAATAAATGACTGGTTCCTTGCTTACTCACACCTTGGCCAAGGTTATAAAATCACATCATAGAATCAAGGTTGCTGCACTTGCACAACATTTTTACACATCAATACTGTATTTATTGATCCATCACATGTCGCCCAAGTAACATGGTCTCTGCCATGTACTGTAACATTGCCTTTTTCTGTAATTGAAACGGTTAATGTAATTTGGCCAAAACATTGGTTAATACATCTATAAATGTTGTGTTTGTTTTGAGAGTGCAACAACCTTGACTTGATATCACTTAGTCATATCTTCTAAACTAATGGATAGCACCATGACTTTGCTACACCGTCACAACAAGCAGCTCTGTACACTGCATTTCTATAATAGCACTGCTACATTCTCATGTAAAACGAACTATCAATTGTAGGAACTAACACTGTAACCTTTTAATCCTCAAATCACCATCTACTATGTACTTTATATACATAATATAGAGCACCAGCAAATAACTCAAGACTCTCTGGTGTATTTGGACAGATATTAGCCTCACAAGGTAAGTTTGGAAACATGTAGTATATCTATACTTATACACTTGTACTGTACCCTGCCATAAATATGCATGAGCCATAAAAAACACAACTGAAATTGTATAGAACACAAAAAACTGCAAACATATATATTTTATAAGAAAAAGAATTGATCAGTATTCACATAAACAATTTCCCCTCATTGCTCTGACTTTTGAAAAGTTACCATGTTTCCTCTGAGGTTTGCTACATATATCAGAGATCTGTGCAATGGTAGTTTCGTATTTGAAGTACCTGTGATGGTGAGGGTGTAACCAGGCTCACAATAAATGTTAAGCCCACTTGGTTACCGCTGATCCATGTATTGGGGTTCAGGAGTGTCAGCTCTTCAGCCCAGTTATTGTCAAAGCGTGTCTGTAAATTATGCGACAATAAATAATTTTCTGTGTTTTACATTTCCAGGTGTGCCAGCAAGCAGAGATTGCTAGGCTATGAGTTTCAGGGTGTTTTTGTTTTTTTTAGAAAGTCTTATCAGATTGTTCCTAGGTAGTCGGGGGCCAGAGTTGCTGGATACCCCAAAAATGTACCCGGGAATCAAATTGGAATCCCGGATACATATAGGCAGGGCTGGTCAAATCTCCCAAAAATCAGCCGAACCAAAAAATAGACTCACCGCCAAGCCCCACCCCTTGCCCCGCCCCCACTAAAAAATGGGATACATTCCTAATAAGAATTGAGTGTGTGAGTGTGTGTCACGGGAGACCAGCACTTTTAACACATTTATACCGGGATCATATGATTGAGCAAAACAAAGAGATAAAATAAATTGTAATTTATTTCATGAATGGACATACACACAATGTTACACAATTACAATCAAAATACACTTACTGGGATGGGGCCAAACGAAATAAAATGTTCCCAAAACGAAATCTTGAAAAACAGAGTCACTAGGAGCAATTTCCCTGGAGCGGGAGTTGCTCGCAAAATGGCTGGAAACTGTCCGAGGTCAGCACCGCTACCTGCAACTGTTATGTACTCCGGTGGAGCTGCTTTTGTCGTTCTGCCACCGCTGTAATGGCACTTGGAATCTTGGTATTTTACGAAATCTTAGATGTTTCTTAGCTGGAACTGTGAATCTTGTAGAACTGTTTCCCGACAGGTGGCTGGGATTCTTATAGAGTTTAAATCCCTATCTCTAACCAGTGCAGCCAATCCCTCCATGGGAATAAGTTTTCCCACCTATCCTTGAGTTGCCAATACTTTGGAAACCTGGCAGAGGGGGCTTCTCATTCTGCTAAGAGCATTCACCAACCTAGCAGAACATATATCACAGATTATCCAGTGGAGACTGGTGATCTGAGACCTCTGCATAAGCATGCCTATCGCATATCAGCAGAGGTGAAGGGCAGTATAGAGAGGGAAGTAGAGGAGATGCTGGCCCTAGGGGTAATAGTACCGTCTCAGAGCCCTCGGGCTTGTCTGGTAGTCCTGGTACCTAAGAAGGACGGAACCACATGGTTCTGTGTGGACTATCGGCACTTCAATGCTCAGACGGTGTCGGATGCTTATCCCATGCCCCGAATGGATGAGTTCTTAGATGAGCTTGCGAGTGCAAAGTATCTGGCAACAATGGATTTGTCTAAAGGGTACTGGCAAATACCCCTGACCCAGGGTGTTAGGGAGAAGTCAGCATTCATTACTCCAAGTGGCCTCTATGAGTTTTTAGTGATGCCATTTGTGATGAAGAATGCCCCAGCTTCCTTCCAACACCTGGTCAATACATTTCTGGAAGGGATGCAGGGTTACGCAAGGGCATACCTAGACAAGTATCTCTACGAAAGAGTGCATGTGCCTTGTCATTAGCATATCCTGGTCGGAAGGTCAGTTTTTAACTGTAACCAGATGAAGAATAAGGCCCAGCGATCCTGTTTAGGATTGGTACACTTGGCTGAATGGAGAAATCGAAGATTGCGATTGTAACAGGGACTTATCCCTGTCTAAGAAAATCTGCCTCTAAATACTCTGAGGAATTCAGCAGGGAGCTGGTTGATTGCAACCAGGCAATTAACCAGGCTCCACCTGGCTAATCAGACTAGTTTAAAAGCCTCCTACTGTGAACTAACCAAGAGATTATTGAGCACACAGGATTACTGTGTGCTGATTGCAAGACACAGGAGAGAGAGAGATTCCTTAGCACACAATGGTGCTGACAGAGGACACAGAGATTTTCTCAGCCCACAAAGGTGCTGACAAAGGAGAGGAAAGACCAGACTGATATTCCTGGGAGTGGATGGATTTCAAAGCCTGCAGCTGGAGAACCGGATAGACTTTCTTATATATTGCTCCCTGAGGAATATAGTATACTGGCCTACCCAGCCAGTCACGCATAGTTAGGGCATATACTGTTTAGTTATTCTCCATAGTGGAGTAGGTTTTTGTTTATTTTGTTTTGTATGCTGCACAGTGTTTGAAGGGACATGCTCAATAAAGCTATGTTTTAAATTTCACCCCAATTGGTCTTCATTAGCATACCTGTGCACACATCTCTTACAGCGATGATCAGTTCAAACTTCAATTACCTGACGAGCTTCCTCCATTAAATGATGCCATTCCTCAAATGCAGTTTTAATGGCCAATATTTCCTTCCTAGTATAGTTTCTTTCAGGATCCGTCAATTTTTGTGAGCAATAGGCCACTGGGTGAACAGCATTAGTTTGAGAAGTCGTGAATGAATTGTTAATAGAGATTGGTGAACCCCAATAGTCTTTATACATCTTTTATGGATGTAGGTGTCGGATGGTTTACAATGGCTTGGATTATGCAATTGTCTATGGAAATAGCGAAAGGAGAGAGAATATATCCAAAATTCTCTATTTACATCTGTTAAAATTGATGTTTTTCCATTTCAGCATAAAGATGATGTGTCTTTAACTTGAGTAGCACTTCTAAAACATGGAGGACATGCTCGTTTTCAGATTCTGAATAAATTTAGGTGTCACTGAGGTATATATGGACATATAGAAAAAACGAGGAACAGACCTCAAATACTGATGCTCCAACAATAGCAGTTAGAAAGTAGAATAATACTATGCTTCTTGATTCAATAGGATTCAGACATCGTGTATATGGGCTAAATAACTCGATTAGGCTTCTAACGCTTTTGGTGTGTGAATGGACTCACTCAGGGTGGGGGGCTGACAAGCAGTAAGCGAGACCGAGATACCGATGCACACGCCGCTAAGCGTGTCACACGGTAAATCGCTGAGCCCCGCAACTGCTACCCTCACTAATACCCTGTGTCACACACAGTGAAAATCAGCTGGCAGGTACTCACAGTTCCCTCCTGATGTCTGCCGAGTGATGCTGATATGGTGAAACGAAGGCCCAGATACAACGCTGAAGCCGCGGGCTCCAGACAGTTTGTGTGGATAGAAAAAATGCTGTTGCAATGGCGGTCACTGCCCTCCATATATTGAAGAAACAAAGCACAAATAAGTTAGAATAAAAAATAATTTATTCTTCAAAAATAGACATCCACAGAGCAGAAATACTCTGATGCGTTTCATCCTAGAGAAAAGACTTTATCAAAGAGTAACAATAAGGTGATCCTTAAATAGGTATAGCCACGATCCCATTGGTTACAGCGCAGAAGGTAAGTCAGTAAAAAACACATCTGCTGATTAATGAATCTCATCACAGCATATATGAACCCAGGATACTGAAATTCCGTATCGGATATACCCATGTAAGGAACTCCCCTGTATGGTAAACAGACAACATGAAACACATGATATTTATTATTAATACCATAAATATATATCTGGACATAGACATCTACTAGATCTCGGAAAATATCATTGAGAAAATGCTGAAATGTTGCTGGAGCATTACATAGTCCAAAGGGCATTACTAAACATTCAAAATGTCCATACCTTTTGCGGAATGCCGTTTTCCAAAAAATAGTGGTTCTCCACCCAGGCATTTTGAATGGCGTATAAATCCATTTTTGAAGTTTTTCAGTAATATACTAGGGCAGAACTTGAAGTTCAGGATCATAGAATGCATCCAATAGGAATTTCAGTCCTAGGTAGAAGCTCCATAGGACAATCGTATGGACGGTGCGGTGGCAATTTATCCACTTCACAGGGATCAAACACATCATGGAATGCTGAATAAATGTTGGGTAGTTCATTAAGACAGGTCGCTATTTGTTTGAACTGTTGGACCAACATCAAGATTCTGAGTGCAAGGTACTTCAATCTTTTGATGATTCCTGCAGAAAGCGCTCATGGTCCATATGTCATTTTTTCTTTTCCCAGTCAATCAATGGGCTTCGGCGTTCTAATCAGGGTCGTATCATGATCAACAGAAAATGTGGAGCATCAAACAAATCAAAATGGAGATCCTCAAAATGTTGCACCAATTCCATACAAAGGGATTTAGTTGTATGTATGTATGTCTTTATTTATATAGCGCCATTAATGTACATAGCACTTCACAGCAGTAATACACTTGACAATCATATAAATAACAAACAATGCAAATAATAGATCATGGGAATAAGTGCTTCAGACATAAAAGTAAAATTTAGGAAAAGGAGTCCCTGCTCTCAAAAGATTACAATGTAATTGGTAGGTAGGAAGAATGTACAGAGACAGTAGGAGGAGATTCTGGTAAGTGCATCTGCAAGGGGCCAAGGTTTATGTATGAGGTGTATAGTATCAGCAACAGAGCTACTCATATGCTTCGTTAAGCAGGTGTGCTTAAAGGTGTGTCTTAAAGGTGATAGAGTGGGTGCTAGTCGAATAAGGAGGGGAAGGGTATTCCAGAGGTGTGGGGCAGTCAGTGAGAAAGGTTTAAGGCGGGGGAGGGCTTTAGATACAAAGGGGGTAGAAAGAAGACATCCTTGAGCGGAACGCAAGAGTCGGAATGGTGCATAGCGAGAAATTAGGGCTGAGAAGTAATGAGGGGCAGAAGAGTGTAAAGCTTTAAATGTGAGGAGGAGAATTGAGTGTGAGATGCGGGATTTGATCGGAAGCCAGGAGAGGTATTTCAGCAGGGGAGAAACTGAGACAGATTTAGGAAAGAGTAAAGGGATTCAGCAGAAGCGTTTAGGATAGATTGCAGGGGAAACAGGTGAGAGGCAGGAAGGCCGGACAGCAGGAGGTTACAGTAACCGAGACGGGAGAGAATGGGGGCCTGTGTCAGAGTTTTAGCAGTCGAGCAACAGAGGAAAGGGCGTATCTTTGTAATATTGCGGAGGAAAAAGGGACATGTTTTAGATACTTTTTGAATGTGAGAGAGGAGTCGAGTGTGACTCCCTAGGCAGCGTGCTTGTGCTACTAGGTGTATAACAGTGTTTGAAATAGTAATGTGGAAGGAGGTAGTAGGACCAGGTTTGGGATGAAATATGAGGAGCTCTGTTTTTGACATTTTAAGTTTAAGTCGTGGAGGGCTATCCAGGATGATATAATAGAGAGACATTAAGAAACCGTGGTCTGTACAGCAGGTGTAAGGTCAGGGGTTGAAAAGTAAAGTTGCGTGTCATCACCATAGAGGTGATATTTGAACCCGAGATGTAATTAGGTCACCTAGAGAGAGTGTAAAGAGAAAAGAGGAGAGGTCCGTTCCCGGTCAGGAAGCGGACCCACAGTGCCAGTATCTCCGCCATGTTAAATTCCACATGGGATCTAAACAAAGCAGAGAGATACGGCACCCCATACCGGGGCCTGTATCTCAAGAAGTACGGGGTCCCCGAGGCTGAAATCAACTTTGTTCAGCTCAGGTGACCCCCTGCTCATGCACACTATAAATAAAATGAAAATGTAGGCAGCTTCATTACCTTAGCAGCTATCCGCTGATTTATTCTTGGGTGGGGGCGGGGGGTATTTGATACTAGTGTGTGGGAGCAGGGAGTCTAATGAGTTGAACAAAGTTGATTTCAGCCTCGGGGCCCCCCTACTTCCTGAGATACAGGCCCCGTTATGGGATGCCGGTATCTCCTATGCTTTGTTTAGATCCCATGGTCACGTGACTCACAGTATTTTAACATGAGGATACCGGCACCCCATATTTGGGCCTGTATCCCGGGAAGTAGGTGGTCCCCAGACCTGATATCAATTTGGTTCTGCTCCGGAGACCCCCTGCTATATTACTGTAGTTTAACATGAAATAAAACCCCCACGATCGCCTGTTCGAGGCACGCAGTTAGAGTGACTGATTCAGCCTATCTCTTACTGCACGTCTATTACAGACAGGTAGACCCCAGTAGGATTAACACAGCAGGGACTCCTGCTGTGTTAATCCGATGGGCCATTAGTCTGCTGCGGCAAATTTTTAAAGGATTTCGGGGAGATCTCGAAAATCAATCGAGAAATGGTCGGATAACGGCCGCTGCATCTGTATTGGACATGTATTGTCAAATGAAACCTAATAGCTATTTACAATACTCAGTGAGCACAAGGTTGAAGGGTGGAAATGTTAGAGTGCAATGTAAAAGAAGATTTACAATGTAAACATGTTTTTTCTTGGTGTATAAGTAGAGAGAATTGTGGAAGACAGAGGAGAGCATTCCTGAATGAAAGCAATGCAGGCTTTAACTTTCTATACTGAATCTTCAATAACATGTTATACTTGTGTAGCCCTGGGTAGTTTTTGGCTATTATTCAGTCTTCTTCCTGGCAGTAAAGCCTAGTAAGGGTAGGTTTGCCTGGATAATCATGGGTTTTCCCCACTCATTGCAGTGCAGTGAGTCAGAGAAGGTTGTGTCATCAGGCCTTGTGTCCAATTAGAGGCACAGGGGTTGTGCTTACTGGATCTGTACTTAATGCATTGTACTTCCTGATTTAGCCAGTCTGCCTCTACCGTGAGAGGGGCAAGATTTAAACAACTAAGCTGTCAGGGCTCTTGCAGTTTGAGTCCTCCCTTAAGAGAGCGGTGGGAAAGCACAAGGGGATAAGGGAAGCGCAAGGACCACTTTCTGTGCCCTTTGGCTGGGAGTGGATCCAGGGACATCCTGAGTGTGGAGACCCTAACAACTGCTATCATCTCATGCTGCTGAATTCAGAAAGACCAAATAAAGAATCCTGTGTTTTATATACCTCCTGCCTAAGAGTGAAGTCTATTAGGAGGAGGGGGAAGAGATTTTTCTGCACGAGATGGAGGCGCTGCACCTGTGAGTACTATTCGGGCAAGACCCCAGACGCCTGTCCTCTTATTCCCCTTTACCACCATGTGGGAGACCCAGGGCCCCCTGTTACCAGCAGGAATGCACCACACAAAGCCATGTAACCGGAGTGAGTTTCCCAGAGAGAGGCCCTATGTGAGATTGGGTGGGGGAAACAGAATTACATTTGGAGGCACTGCTGAGATGAATCAGGACAGGCTTTCAGCAAAGCAAAACTGGAAGAGTGAGATGTATGCTTGCAGAGCAAGTGTTGAAGAAAGAGGGGTGTAGTCAGGGGGTCCCTAAACCTCGCAAAGCAATACCTAAGACTGGCCTAAAAGAGGTGAACAGAGTTGGCAGCAGCGCTATAACTGTTCTAGTCCCCTGAGGCGAGGAATGGTAGGATGCCTGAAGGAAGTATACTGGGTACCGTGTGTCAGCAACTTCTGGAGAGTGTCTGCGGTACTGGCAGCCAATAGGAGGGACGCCCGTGCTGCGGGGGAGAAGACCCCCAAAAGCACTTCTAGCCGGTAGTCAGTCTATCACCATAAAGCACTTGTAATGGACTGTCATCGTGTGCAGTGTACAGAGAAAGAGTTTTGCCTAGCCTGGGATATGCTGAATTATCACTGGTTAGAGGCTGAAATGGAGTGCAGTGTTCACAGGAGAGCGAGTCCCCTTCCAAACAGTGAGGGTTGCGCTATTGTGAAAATCGTGGGTTCAACAAAGATGGTGGCCACTATACTTGATAGTGCATCATGCGGTGTGAAGAAGCTAAAATGGCGGTTCCCGCCGAGTCTGGATGGCGGACGTGCTTCGTGCAAAAGGACTGTGAGCAGAGTATTTGCAAAGATTTGGCTGGGTTTGGCGCGAAAGGTATAGCCCCGCCTAGTGCAGGAAGTGGCGCAAAAGCAGGAGCCGCGGCTTAGAGAAGAGTCCACGTCACAGAGTTCCGCCGCAGATAAAGGAGGAACCGGATGTACACGACCGCACCCTCAGTCTTGCATAGCTGGCAACAGAGAAGGAATAAATTGTCCAGCTAGCAAGGAGAATATCCCCTACTTGAAAGAAAAGATGGCTGAGTGCAATGTCTCTACTTATCAACTCCCAGGAGGCTTCCTGGTGGTTGAGATCGAGGGGAGAGAGTATATCGTCAGGTGTCTGTGCCTACAATGCAGATTACCTGGGCCAGTGCCGAGTACCACTGCGAGATGCCAGCAGTGTGGTATATTCTATCTATGGCCTGCTGACCCATTTCCCACCATCGTAGCTCTGTTTGAGGGACCTCGAGCTACGCTCATGGAGGTGGATGTCGCTGATGTGCATGCTGACCTGGTTCCGTATACTGACCCTGCGGTGAGGGCTGAGGCAGCATTACCAAGATTTACCCTGACGGAATGGGGAGTGCCAGAATTGGGGGTACTGGAGCAAGACAACTTCGTACCCATACCGGTCAGTGACGGTGCGAAGACCCGATGTGGATCACCGGCAGAGGTGCCGTTTCTGTCCTCGTCGGACGACGAGAACAACAGCCTGTCATCGGTGGTGATGCGCTGGCCGGCGAACCACCCCAGTGGTGAGGCCCTGGCAAGTCCACTTACCAGAGAGATGGAGCGGATGAGTCCGGTGACTCCCCAACAGCAGACGCTGGTGCGGCCTGAGCCGCGTTGAAGTCTTATGGCCGTGGTGACTCCCAGTGTGGCGGAGACGGGAACCGAGACTGCTCCAGAAGACCCGCAGAGTATCGTGAGCCAGCGGAGCGGTAAGGAGCCACCACCCCCTTACTTCCACCAGGTAAAGAAAGAAGAGGCCGGCAAGAGAGAACGTCCTGGGGCCTACTCACTTGTCTGCGAACCCGCAGACCCACCGCTGCCACTTCCGGTAGATGACGCACTTCCGGCGCGGGACCAGGAGGTGTACACTGACTCCGCAGAGATGACCGGAGATGACATCACTTCCGGGTCGACACGGAGTTTGGGATCAAGACAAGCAGCTAACTCCCCGATGAGTACCAGACTAACAACAGATAAAATACAGAAGTATCGAGATGAACTAGTCCGCCGAGGGATGCAGAGGCATGCTGCTCGGGACAGTAAGAAGACCCCTACTAGTCGCAGTTTAGCCCGACTGAGAGACACTATCGCAGACTCTAGTGATTCACTCATCCCTGCCCTTAGTGCCACTGCCCCAACCACTGCCCCTGCCCCGTCACGTTTAGGTCCACTGGGTCCTAGTAGGGGTAAAAAAGATAAAGCCCCCACACTTTCAACAGACTGGTGGGATAGGGTTACCAGCGATGAGTGGTCTGATGGGGAGATACCTTGGGCGAGTCGTATACCTGTGCCCAACCCCACTGTATTTAATCCGGTGCATAAAGGTAAAGTCAGGGGCTCACATTCCACTGATAGGGAGACATCTGGGGTGTCCTCGAAAGATGAGTCTGAGGAGGCTATGAGTGTTTCTTCATTGTACGAGCACCGTGATAAGTGGTGGGCACCATTATTTGAGGGGTACGATAAAAGTAAGGATCGTACAAGATTTATTCTAATCAAAGATGAGGTGGTAGATCATTGCTGGGATAAAGGTACATACTCAGACAAGGAGGTTGCTGAAGAACTCACTAGGAGATGGAGAGAGATCACCCAAAAGTTAGTGACACCTAAAGGGCCATCCATATTCTACGATGAGATAGTGTCACGGTTGTGCTCGCCACAAACCTGGGTCAGTGCATGGCTGAGGTGGGGTTGTTTAAGCACCGACCTTATACTGCGCAGGCTGATCCGGATTGCGCAGTTCGTAGTCGTACGTAGCAGGGTCAGGACTGGAGAAGGTAGCATCATCAGTGGACAAGCCATGGTCAGGACTGGAGAGATCAGGGTAAACGTTATTCAAGCAGGAGTTCGGCAACGGGTAGTCAGAAGTTCCCCGCCTCAGCTTAGGAGCGCGGGCGTGGGTTCTGCGCGTGCGACGACCATGGCCCATAGTACTGGTCTCAGGAAAGGATAGGCAGACCGGAGTGGGCACGCCGCCAGGCAGCACTGGTAAACCAGTGCTTCAGCGCAAGAGTCCAGAGCAGCCTGTGCAAGGAGAGAGAGAGCTACAGACCTCAGGACTCATAGATTGGCCTCTGCTAAGGGTAGGGCAGCAGACCACAGGAAACAGGAAGCAGAAGGATACACGGGAGGTACTCCGCTTCAGCACAGGAACCAGGACACGGCCTCTGCTATGTAGAATGAGCAGCAGGCCCCAGGAACCAAATAGATAGGCTCTGCAGAGAAAGGACAGCAAGCCTCAGGAAACCGGGAGCTGAAGTCAACACTGGAGAGACCTCCGCTTCAGCACAGGAACCAGGACACGGCCACTGCTATGGAGAATGAGCAGCGAGCCCCAGGTACCGGTAGATAGGCTCTTGCTGTGGAAGGATAGCAGGCCTCAGGAAACAGGGAGCTGAAGTCAACACTGGAGAGACCTCCGCTTCAGCACAGGAGACAGGAACAGGCCACTGTGTGCGACTAGCAGCCGACCTCAGGAAACAGGGATCTGAAGTTAACATGAAGAGTACTCCGCTTCAGCACAGGAACAGGCCACTGCATGAGACTAGCAGCCGGCCTCAGGAAACAGGGATCTGAAGTTAACATGAAGAGTACTCTGCTTCAGCACAGGAGACAGGAACAGACCTCTGCGTGAATAAGGAAATAGAATTAGAGAGATTAGAACACAACAGAGCCAAGCCTAGGGCTTGTGGCAGAACACTTGTGACAACCAGGAAGGGTTATGCTCGGCAGGGAGCATTGTGGGAAAGGTGTCTTTAAAGGTCAGTGAACCAATAGCAGAAGGGGCATGTGACAGCATTAGCTCAATGAGTGAACCCAGGGTGGAGCTGCAGCAAAGATCAGGAGCAGTGTTCCAGGGCTGCATAGGTCTGTAAGGCACGGCAAACAGCAAACTAAGGTGCGGATCCGTTACAGATAGCACATGAGGACCCTGTATACTGGGTACTGCCAGGCAAGGCGAGGAACAAAAAGCTCACTAAGTTGAGTAGAGATGACAGAGCTATTGTGGCACGTTACAGACAGTCTCATGGCTATGAGTACCCCTATGTGCCAGAGCCAATTATGCAGGAGATTGAGGATCAAAGGGATACATGGCTCAGAGACGAAGTCATTGACTATCTGCGGACTATCTGCGTATCAGACAGAGGACAGGATCTGTTCCTTAATGAGAGAATGGAGTACAGGGAGGAACATTTTCATGCATACATTTTTGTGCCGCCCTGAGAATGGGCCTCCTCAATCCTATTTTGTAAGGGTCATAGACCATAATGGATGGGAAGTAAGGAAGCCTGATCCCCGCCATTACTATGAGGAAGGATTCTCCATGTTGGGAGTATCCCTGTGTTTTGTTTCACCATCCAAGGTGGTGGGTGTATAACCTGCAAATGTATGACAACGTAAAATAATCAACTGTCATTTTGTGTTTTGCACAGGTTGTTCACCTGCAGGATGGCCCAGCAAATTTGGTCCAAGTGGGGACCATTGGTTTCCACCAGAGGGAGAGTGTAGCCCTGGGTAGTTTTGGGCTATTATTGTGTCCTCCTCCTGGCAGTAAAGCCTAGTAAGGGTATGTTTGCCAAGAGTAATCATGGGTTTTCCCCACTCATTGCAGTGCAGTGAGTCAGAGAAGGTAGTGTCATCAGGCCTTGTGTCCAATTAGAGGCACAGCGGTGGTGCTTACTGGATTTGTACTTAATGCATTGAGCTTCCTGATTTAGCCAGTCTGCCTCTACCATTAGAGGGGCAAGGTTTACCCAACTAAGCTGTCAGGGCTTTGGCAGTTTGAGGCCCTCCCTTAGGGGAGCGGTGGGAAACCAATACTTATTATCCCACAAGGGGATAAAGGAAGCGCAAGGACCACTCTCGGGTCCCTTTGGCTGGGAGTGGATCCAGAGACATCCTGAGGGTGGAGACCCTAACAACTGCTATCATCTGAGGCTGCTGAATTCAGAAAGACCAAATAAAGAATCCTGTGTTTTATATACCTCCTGCCTAAGAGTGATGTCTATTAGGAGGAGGGGGAAGAGATTCTTCTGCAGAGACTTCACCCCATACACCTGGGGGCTGCACGAGATGGAGGCGCTGCACCTGTGAGTACTATTCGGGCAAGACCCCAGAAGCCTGTCCTGTTATTCCCCTTTACCACCATGCGGGAGACCCAGGGCCCCCTGTTACCAGCAGGTATGCACCACACAAAGCCATGTAACCGGAGTGAGTTTCCCAGAGAGAGGCCCTCTGTGAGATTGGGTGGGGGGAAACGCTTTACACTTGCGTTCTAATATATTGTAGTTATCACAATACAGGAAGTTTGACTAGTAAATCAGTTTATACCTTTACCCCAGCAGAAGTGCATAATACTATAGTTTAAAGATAACCATTTCCTGGTGCATATATTATTGATGTAAGTTGTGTACTTTTATTGTCTTCAAATCCTTACAAATGAATAGAAGCGACTCGGCTCTCAATGTATTGTTCTGAAGTGCTGCTATTGATTAGAATAATATGTTTTTCTTAATGAAACACATGTATTTCTTTATGGGCTTATGGGCGTATGGGCTTTAGTTAAAAATCCATTGGTAACTCTGTAAGGTAAATCTTAAAGTTATGACTAAGTAATCACAAACCTTTAATTGTTATTAGATTGATTTTGTTGCAAGAATCTAATTCCCGAGGTTCAGAAATCTGATTTATGCATGCAGCATCTCCCATTTTGTAGTTGTAGGAAATTGTCCAGAATGTGAATTTCTGAGGAGAAATAAAAATGTAATTAATGAATAAACTTCGCCTGTGCATAAATTAACCCACATCCAATCACTGCCTGTGCATGATAACATACAGTATCATGATTACAGTATCAGCTACAGTATCAGGTACATGATTTTTAAATCAATATTTTTTTGTTATATATATATATATATATATATATATATATATATATATATATATATATATATATATATATATACATAAAAACAAGCAGCTGGCACTGTAAATAGTAAGCAACAGTGGTGGTGCTAGTCCCATAAAAATTAATCAACAAAAGATCTTACCCTTCTTTCGTCAGGCAAAGAAAGAGGCAGCACTCACTTCCAAGATATAAAAGTGTATTAAGGATAATACACTTTTATATCTTGGAAGTGAGTGCTGCCTCTTTCTTTGCCTGACGAAAGAAGGGTAAGATCTTTTGTTTTATATATATATATATATATATATATATATATATATATATATATATGTGCTCAAAGCTGTGACCATGCAGCAAGCTTAAGCCTATAGGGAACCATGTTAAAAATGGTTATTGAGGCAAAAAGTGACACTGTGTGCTCATTTGCATGTCATTTCCCAGAATCCCTTGCTGCAGTGGAAGTGCTGTATGCTGGGTGATAATGGGGAAAGGCAGGGTTGCAGACCTGCCTAAGACATGCAGATGAGCATACAGTTATATTTGCATATATATATATATATATATATATATATATATATATATACAAATGTAAATACAACTCTATGCTCATCTGCATGTCTTAGGCAGGTCTGTAACCCCGCCTTTCACCATTATCACCCAATCACCCACCACACAGCACTTCCACTGCATATTAAGTCCTAAGAAAAAAGCAAAGAGTGTCCCACTAAAACATAGTTAATAATAAGGAGATGTTTATTCAAGGACATGGATTACACAAAAAGAAAAATTACAAGATTAAAACAGACCCCATAGTATCCCTACAGCCATAGAAAATACATAACATGGAAAAGCAATACTGTAATCCTGAAACTCTACGTGTTGAGAACAGAATATTGCTACCCAGGAGAAAAAGTAAACTTCTGAGATGTAAGTGAAGACCGGCCGGTCAAAAAATATATGTAAACTGTATACTGTGAACTCAAGTCTGCCAATATTATTGATTGCCAATACAATATCACCTAGGTCACAAAGAAGGCAGGTAGAAGTGCATGAAATCACCACTGTAGGAGTAGGTAAGCACTATGTATACTTGCAGATCATCATATAAGGTATGTCCTGGTTGTGAGGTCCTGAGATGGTATGAATGGCAAAAAGTCTGTGGTATTAATGCAGCGAAGGTTCACAGCAGATGAATGGGATCCTGGGGGAGTGCACACAAAGACAACCCCGACGCGCAATTTCGCACTCTTTGCTTCTTCTGGGGGCTTTATATACATATATATATATGTAGCCGTGCTGTAAAATGGCTTACAGTTTTCTCTCCTGCTGGCAGTAAGCCTGGTAAGTTACAGGAATGCCAGCAGTAATTATGGAGGTTTGCCCTCATACCCTGGTGAGGTGCCTATGTATGGATGGGAGTGGCCACATACTCTGAATCCATAATTAGTGATGTCGGAGTTGTGCCTGCCCCCAGAGGATACATAAGGCACAGCACTGCTCAAAAGTTAGTGGTTGTAGATGTTGAAGTAAGGAGCAAGTCTGCGTACAGACTTGGGAGGAGGTGGCTCACTAGTGCTGTAACTAGTGGCCCGGGAAATGATAAAGGGACATTAGATTACCGGTGCCTAGACTGTGACCAGGGACCTGGTACAGGGAATATCTCCATGAGGGGAGATAGGGAATCCACCAGATTGGGAAGACATACCTTTCAAAGGGCGGTGCAGTGATCATGAGCAGCTGAGCACAACCGCTGTGAGGGGCAGCTGGCCCACCTCACCGCAATAAAGATGACCTTGTTCAATTATACCCTCGTGTGTAAGTGTGGAGTGATTACACAGAGGAGTGCACCACAGAGGAGTTCCTCACCAGGACCATCCACAAGCGGACGCTGGGATCCTGATGAGGTGGAAGCGCTGCACTGGATATAGGTAGGACTCATGCACACTACCTCAGCTGCCTGTCTGGGTTGGCAATCCCCACACAACATCGTGCGGGAGACTCAGGAGTCCTGTTGCCAACAGGTGCACTACCAGACACTACACTGTAGTGGGGACTGGTTAGACCACAGGGGCCAATGTGAGATTGGGTGGGTCAGGCCAGGTCAGAAAATCCGTTACATATATATATATATATATATATATATATATATATATATATATATATATATCTTTAACAGAAATACAGCTGTAAATGATTCTTGTCAATTTCATACATTGAAAAACACACATTCCCAGCTAGCTCAAACTCCCACACCCACCACATGATGAATATATTTATGTCAACCAGAGAGCTACTGAGCGTGGCAATTGTATATAACAAGAGACAGGGGGTACCCAATGCTACATCCCATTGACAAAACATATATGATGAAAAGTATAATGTAAAATACGTCAATAATAATAATTATATTAAATACTTGGTTATTTAGTTAACCCTTTGGCCAAAGCGTCATAAGCCTGCATACCAACGCCAACTGGCTACAAGATCTATAATGGTTCTTCCCATCTTACAGAGGTAAAAGGAAGGGTTCACAGTGTAGTGTAGTGTAGGACCTGCATTAATTTGGTTATACGTTGGCATTGGTATGCAGGCTTATGACGCTTTGGCCAAGGGGTTAACTAAATAACCAAGTATTTAATATTATTATTATTATTATTGAAGTATTTTACTTTATACTTTTCATCATATATGTTTTGTCAATGGGATGTAGCATTGGGCACCCCCTGTCTCTTGTTATTGTCAATTTCATATACTGTAATATAATAATGTAGTTCATTTAATATAATGTGTCTTTACAAAGCGAAGGTACCCCAAAGCTAACATATTGCGATAAAGAAACCCAAAAGTATTACCTAGGTTTACGTTAGTGCACACATTTGGGATTAAAAGCACACATTTGTAATCGTTACTCAAATATGGTGTGCTACTTATCTCAAGCCCATAGTGCACAGACTTCTTGAGATATTACAACAGAAAAAATACCAGGAACGGAGTATATTCCAAGTGTGCAATTTTCAAACAATCTTTACTGATCCTTTTGACCTCCGGAAAATTACCATAACTCTGTCACTTAAGGGTTGTCGGGGCTTCCTATTTTATATTGCATTTACTGTAGCTGCATTTGTCAAGGAAACAAAATTATTCTGGCTCATAAAAGTATCACATTTCCCAAGAAGAATATCCATCCAGTTGCTATATTTGGAGACTAGTGCTAGATAATAATAGATACTACTAATTATCCTTTAGTGAAAATAAATAAATGAGGCGTATTATGTATATATCCCAAATGGGTATTTTTTATAATACAAATTTAAAGAACCATTTTGGTCTGTGAGATCAGAGAACGATTACAACAAGATGCCCCATGTTTTCCATAATAATAATAATAGCATCTTCTTGTACAGCTCTGCTAGTGGTACGCAGCACTTTACAGAGACATTTTGCAGGCACAAGAACCTGCCCCATGGAGCCTACAATCTATGTTTGTTTTTTTGGTGCCTGGGGCACTGGGAGATAGGGTGACTTGCCCAAGGTCACAAGGAGCTGACACTGGGAATTGAACCAGGTTCCTCTGCGACAATCTCAGTCAGTCAGTGTCTTTACTCACTGAGCCACTCCTTCACACAATACAAGTTAAAATGGCCATTGTATTGCAAGCTCCATTTTCTGATGTAGTACTGTATTGTTCCCCCTTCTTTATTTTCAATCTCAGTCACATGGGGGTTATATAAGTTAATTATCTCGATATAACGAGTTCCAAGGAAGTTACATTTCTGTAATGACACACTGAGGAAGTCACAATTGAGGATTTCCATATCTTCCTCTGAGCTAGTTAAAGATTTGTTTGCAATTTTTTAACATATTTTTCCCATTTATCTTGGGGGTAGGTATTCTACAGTATATTGCACTGTTTTAAGTACAGTATTGGACAAAAACAGATGGATCTGCATCTGTGGGCCTATATCTGCCCATTCTTGGCACAGCCAAGCAAAGTGTTTTTTAGGAGGTAAAATGCCCATATGGATACAATTGCCCCACTATAGTCTCACTAAAAATACAGGAATAGGAACAGGATTGCAAAAGAAATTTGAAACAGAAAAACGTGGTTCGCTCATTTACATGTATGCATGTCAGATTACAGAGCAATAACAAATAGATAATGAACAAATCATTTGTATTTGAAACAGATACGTTGTTCCATGAGCAATGGATAAAGAAAATGACTGGCGAGCCCAATCTTACTGTAGGGGATTTCTAGAGATATGCAACATTTTCACAAGAATCCTTGAACCAGGTGAAATTTGTCAGGTTTTTTTTGCGAAAATAAATTCGCAAAATTACAAAGTTCTGCAAAAAACGTGTTCGCAAAGCAATTAAATGTCAACGTGCACACTGCGCAAGATTTGTTGTGAATTTTGTCACATTGTTTATGAAAATTGGTGAAATCTCGAGCAAGAAAAAAGCAAATTTAAAGAAAAAAATGCCACTTTCTCTACTGATTTCATGTCATGTCTATTTTTTACTTGTTGCTCCGTCCTTTTATATAGGGGTTTGTTACATGGAGCAATAGAAGGATCTGGGGGGCACTTATAGTGCACTTTATCAACTCTCCCCCACCCCATGTTTTCAGAGCCTAAAAAACATGAATGAAATGTAAAAAATGTTAAATAGTTATTCTGCTTGTCATTCAGTAGATGGGAAATTAATTAACTGAGGAACCATAGTGTGAAACTAATTTTTGTATCCAGCCATACAGTTGTTTAACATCACAGTGGCAAAATTATCCTGTTTAATTGGTTAATGATAATGAGAGGGTCTATTCTCTGGGAATATGACATAGGTCAACAAGATGTTCACCACTTTATTGCCTGTATTTAATTAGCAACTTTATGTTTGCTGAATTGCATTTTTACTGGTAACAGTTCTACTAAAAAAACCCAGAGAATCTCTTTATTCATAGAGAAAACATTCCCAAAATTCATGTCCAATAAAGTTCAATTGAAATTAATCCACAGATTGATTTCCTTTCGGATTTATTATTTTTTGATACGTCATTGATAACATGAAGGCTGCTAAGAAAAATGAAATAAAAATGAAATACAAATTGAAATTAAATATTTGTTCAGCTGCATGTTTTTTTTTCTTAATGCAGCATCTCTCCCACAACCTGCAAAAATCTGAACATGCTGCAGCATTAAACCTAACTATGACCCCTCACACCCAGGACACATCTGAGACAAAAAAACAGCAACAGATTTATGAAGGGAAAAAATACTACTGCATCCTGTATAGTTTATTTTCCTTCAATAATTGTGGTGCTGTTTTTGTTTTATTATTGCGTATTTTATGCATCCAGAAAACTTCTATAAATAGCCCAGTGTGAGGTGTAAACATATCTTTGTTTTTACAACTGCCATTAATTAGAGGCTCAGCTGCAAAACGTCACCAGATTCATCATTGGACAAAAAAATCCCATTGATTTCAGTTGGCAATGTTTTCTGGATAAATAGCCCCTCGTATCTCTTTATATAAAATGGCTTTGTAAATGATAAACACAGTATATTGAACAGCATACAAATATTAGAGTATTAAGAGGGTTAAGACGTTTCAATCCCCATTGAATTACCAGTGTCATTTCATTCATTAGATTACTTTATGGAGTTGCATTGATAGTCTGCTTTCTGACAAGGTTTAATGCTAACATATGCCTAATTTGCCAAGGTTATCTGAAATTCCATTAATCTCCCTCACTAACAATATGCCTCTGATTCCATGCTTCATGGATGAGGTACATGTGGTTTCATATTTAGTGCTATCGATCACATGTAATTGCCTCTAGCTCGCCGCCTCAGAGTTCAAAGTGGTTTCTCTCCAGGCTGATGATTGATGGAAAGTAGCTGCTTGCTTGGCCAGTGGAGGGCGTTCTTCTCCATGCTTTGGGGATACAAGTGCAGCTAAAAACTGTGAATGCTAAATCAAACAAAACGCATGTATGTGTGTATATATATATATGTATGTGCATATATACTGTATATATTTATTTCACAGATACATGTCTAGGATGCACTGTTTTTAAGTAAAAACCTTTATTGCTTTACCCATTATAACGCCTGAAGAAGAGATCAGTGTATCTCGAAAGCTTGTGCAAATAAACGCATTTTGTTAGCTACAGAACGGTATCGTCTATTCAGTTTTGAGAGTGAGATATATATATATATATATCTCTCACTCTCAAAACTGAATAGACGATACCGTTCTGTAGCTAACAAAATATACATATACACACACACATATATATATACACACACACACACACACACACATACACACACATATAGAAACAACACAAAATAAAATATGAGCTGCTAATGATATATGTGAGTTAATTCGATTAATACTATGTGAAATTATTTTCTTTGCTGTATTTAGCTGTGAATGAGGAGGGATGGAATTTATTGGTGAATACTTGATTTCCCATCAAGTCATGTTTTAAATGGCAAAGTACAACATTTGTCATGTGCCATTAAGAAGAGGAGCAATATTCTTCACTTTTTGATGACATTTATGAAACTCCTTCTCTACCAGGTATGATCTGCTCAATGTGCTGCGATTCACCAGCACAATGATACATCAAGTGTTTGCAGAACCGGGAAAAACAACCAGAAAAGAAGAAAAACACAAAAGAAAACGTGTACGATTTATCAATATATGTCAATCCTATTTTAGTAAATGACCTGTAACTGTGGAAATATTTACGTTGTGGAAGATATTTTGGAGGACGGAGTTAATTGAATGAGGGTTTATTTCCTTCAGTCTTTTGCACACTCAGGGTGATAGATAAGTAAAATCTGCTTAAAATACAACAACAACTGAAGAAATATATACAAGCAATAAATATATAGGAAGAGATGAAAAGCATATGTCAACTGGGAAATCTGAACCCATACTGTGTAAAAACCTCACCGGAATCATTTGAACCCATGTTATGTTTTCCTAACTCACTCATTGTGTAAATATGTATTAGTATGGATTGAATTACATTTACTGTACACATTTGTAATGTCAATGAATGGATACCTCACAATTGTATATTGTTTACTAATTGATAAACATACTGGGTACATTTATTTATGCCTTAATTGTGATATGTGATTAACACATTTTTGTAACCAAGGAAAAATAAGCAGGAGATTACTGCTACAGTAAAGCTGAATTTGCATAATTCTTTAGAGAAGTAGTGAACAGGCGATTATTCTGTCGTTTTTATAAATATGGTGTCACTGTTAGTTTGTTCGTAAACACGATTTGTTTTCTTTAAAACACTGAGCTTGTGACTTTTGTACAAATGAAAGCATATATATTGCTAGTTGGTTTACTTATTCAGAGGGAAAATAAGCATGTTGCATGTTTTAAATATTATTTGCATTCATTTTTCCCAAATCATGGAATATTAGCAAAAATGTATATGTTTATTTCTATGGTGGTGCATTTTTTTTTTTACAGCAGAATGGCTGTTACAAATTATTATCGTACATATATCTATATAACATTTTTAACACAGAATGACATATTTTCAATGGTATTTGTTAAACAAACAGACTAAAGGAAAAAAATAAAGGAAAACAATAGAATTGTATTCCCAACAGTTTTCTAGAATTTTTAATTTTTTTAAAAAAAAGCTTACTAATCAGCAGTTGGATTTCTTTGTTAATCTTTTCTGAGAATATATTTTAAAGAAGGGGTATAAAGCTAAGTGGCTGCCTCTGCATTGCTTCTGCTGGCTTCCTATTCATAGCTTCTTTGACAAGCGGGGGGTGGAGTGGTGCTGAGCTGTGTTTTGTGGGAATAGGCTCTTTTAGTTCTGCTTTATTACATGGCTAATTAAGCAAGGTCACTGAGCTCTTTTTAAAGTCTGTCAATAGAGACATCATTGGTTCGTCTATCCGAAGATTGTTTACCTTCAGTATATGCAGTGAATCTAAAAATTACTTTCATATATGTCACGGTAAATGAATTTCTGTTTAAATCATGTGAGTTATTTCACATTGTACATTTATTCTATGCTATCATTTTGTTTCCCTGCATATAGGTAATCATTATTTTGACCATATATTTTTTAAAGAAGTCTTCCACCAAATAGTTACATACTGTATATAGTATGTTGATATAAAACATTATATAGATGGGTGGTGGGGTTATCAGGACGTAACTTGTTGTTGACCTCTGGGGAGTTCTGGACATTACCCTCACTTTGTTTTTGTGCTTTGTTATATTTAGTACAATAAGTTTAACAATTGCTCCTGGGTTAATATTTTGTTTGCTCTTTCAGTATATTGTGGTGTCTGCTTTATATCTAGGTATCAGGATACTAAGACCAGCGGGAGTCCAAGGCAAATAAAACTTTTTGCAGTAGGGAGATACTATAATGTTTATTACAGTTACCTGGGTGTAAAAAGAAAGTTACACAACACTTATGGGCACATAGTTCCCATGATAAATAGGTAAAACAGCTACTGTCAGTCATGTGACAGTCAGATTGTTAAAATAATGTGTCTGCAGCTAGTCGTTAGAACACTACAGAAAATGTAAGCTTGAAATGCTCAAAGGGTGCAACCGATAAAGATGACAAATATCTCTCAAGCTCTCTATCTCTATGACAGTATGCAGGAAGTAGAAGTGGGGCTCGTGTTGCTTATTGAAGCAATGGCATCCTTAATAATAATAACATGTTCTTGTATAGAGCTGCTAGTTGTATGCAGTGCTTTACAGAGACATTTTGCAGGCACAGGTCCCTGCCCCGAGGAGCTTACAATCTATGTTTTTGGTGCCTGAGGCACAGGGAGATAAAGTGACTTGCCCAAGGTCACAAGGAGCCGACACCAGGAATTGAACCAGGCTCCCCTATTTCAAACTCTCAATGCCAGTCAGTTTTATTACTCACTGAGCCTCTCCCTCTCCCTCTCCCTCTCCCTCTCCCTCTCCCTCTCCCTCTCCCTCTCCCTCTCCCTCTCCCTCTCCCTCTCCCTCTCCCTCTCCCTCTCCCTCTCCCTCTCCCTCTCCTTTTACTTGTGCACACAGTTTGGATGGGAGTCCTCAAGCATCCTTATTTTAAAAAGCTAGAATTGAGTCTGTAGCACTACGTGTAAAAAATGACTGTATCTTCGCTGACTTTTTTGTCGTCTAATTTATTTGACAGAGAATGAGAAAGCACAACGTTTCGGGAATGTTCCCTGTGTCACGTGTAGTGATATTACGAAGGGAACTTCCCTTAAACCCTGTGATATTTTTTTACCTACCAAATACATGAGAAAAATAAAAGAATGTCTTTGAGACTGCAGCAATTTTATACACTGAGTGCTACAAACTAACTTCTATCTTTTATCTATCTGTCTCGATGAAATAAATCATTGATTTACCATTTAGTTTGTTTAGTGGTGTATGTTGTATGTTTTATGTACTCTGTTACTTCATGTACGTTAATCTAAAATGAAAAATGAAACAGAAAACAAAAATTGCTGGATGGACGGTATAACGTATGGACAGCCATTTGGGATCCATTGTCCTCAAACGGACCCACCACAGCATTAATCCTCCCTATCCGAGGGTGCAGCGGCCACCTTCCTGCTACTTGCCCCGGGAGCAGGGGAGCAGGGAAACTAAGTCTGGTAACATCTGTATATTGTTGTCAGTTTGATTCACATACTATGGCATTATTTCATTCCAGCATTTAATGCCTTTAATTTATTTTGGGTTGGGCCTTCGGTGTCTGCATCACTTTCCTTGACAAAACAACTTGCGTGAAAGAACCGTGAACAATTGAGCATTTGTGTCCAATAGTTTCCTGCATTAACCAAACTTAGATTTTTCTGTTGTTTTCCTATCATACTGATGCCAAGAGTTTAACCACATTTATTCAATGAACACCATACTCTGTAAGGCATTGTGATGTTTGCATCTGTCATATCTCGGATTAAAATAAAAGCAGAATTTTTACGTTTAAAGTGTCTGAACTCAGTCACCTGATATATTTTCTTTCTTTTCCTAGTATTTATTTATTTTATTTATAAAATGTTTTACTGATGTAGCCAGGTGTAAGAATTCAGGGAACACCTCTCCTAAAGAGGGTTCCTCCCTTGCCACAACACACCCGGCGCTCCCCGGCCCCACAGACTCACCGACGTGAGCGGGACCCTTCTCCTGCCTCTCTGGTTCCCGCGGCTGCCTCAGGACGCGCGCATGCACGCGCACACACAGGAGCTCTTCTGCCCTCTCGCGGGATGAACTCCCGTCCCCTGCTCAGGCCGCGCACACCTCCTTCCACTTCATTCCCCGCGGTGGTTGATGAAAGCGCGCATGCGCGCACACGAACCAAAACTGTTACGTCCTCCCACAGGAGGAGTTCCCGCCCCCAGCTTAGGCTGCGCGTTCCTCTCCCGCGCGGCTCACAAGCCTGATGCGCGTGCACCGCCCACAAGCCTCGCATCCAGCACAGCTGTGGCAATCTTGTTCCCACCAATCCCTATCTTCCCTGGGGCCGCTCCCTCGTCACTCCCCCTCTCCCTATTGGTTCTTCCTCCTATTTATACCTTGGCCCTCGTCTCCCGGCCCCCAATCGCTATGCAGGGGACCCCCACGAGTGCAGAGGGTTTCTTAATCAGTGCGAGATTCAATTTGAATTATCCCCATCGCGCTTTCCTACCGCACGCTCAAGGGTGGCTTATATTATATCCCTCTTGAACGGAAAGGCCCTAGCCTGGGCATCCCCATCTGGGAGCGGGAACCTGCCATGACGCGTGACTACCCTCGCTTTCTTCAGGAATTCAGGCAAGTATTTGATACACAGAATCCTCCTCAAAGATCCTCATTGGCTGCACACAAGGCTAGGAGTAAATTACAAGGTATAAATACCAGATATATAAATGTGGTTCAGTTAACCATTCGGTACAGGTAAGCAATCGCTCCCAACATTGTGAGAGGACGATTGCCACTAAAACGCCATGTGGCAAAAATAACAAATCATTTATTAATATATAACTTGACACACAACATAAAGCGCACGCTCTAAACTAACTTAAAACCAATTAAAATGTAACGGGGGACAGTCACATGTGTAGCGATCAGGAGTAGTTACCATCTAAATCATAGGTGAGTACATACAGCACACAGATGGTTAATAGAAGGCCATGCAAATGACTGCTGTTGAGTTAATCTCTACTCACGATGGTAGCTATAGTGTGCAGGTTAGGGTGTAGGGTTGATACCACAGTATCAATAGCGTGGGCTTCTAATTGCAACCAAACACTCAGGTGTCCCTATAGTTCTGTTGGGAGATTTCCACGAAGTCTGTAACACCGTGCTGCTCACAGACTATCAGACGGAGATATAAACTGCACACACCTGGTCGCTCACACAGCGGGGCATCTACACAGGTTTCAAATCACAATGCATACGTGTATAGTGGATATATATCAGATATCAGGTAACCCTCAGTTCTAATACACCGCAGGGCACCCACACGTAAATTCTGATCCAGATCAGTAGATAAAGCATGTGTAGTACATTGCCCGCAACTTCCCAATGCAAGGACTGATCTCACCCGATTACTGCCTCCTCCACGATGTCAACGCGATGACGTCATGCCGACGTACGTTGAGAAAGCGCTGGTCCCCTTATGCGCGAAACGTACGTCGGCATGACGTCATCGCGTTGACGTTGTGGAGGAGGCAGTAATCGGGTGAGATCAGTCCTTGCATTGGGAAGTTGCGGGTAATGTACTACACAGGTTTTATCTACTGATCTGGATCAGAATTTACGTGTGGGTGCCCTGCGGTGTATTAGAACTGAGGGTTACCTGATATCTGATATATATCCACTATACACGTATGCATTGTGATTTGAAACCTGTGTAGATGCCCCGCTGCGTGAGCGACCAGGTGTGTGCAGTTTATATCTCCGTCTGATAGTCTGTGAGCAGCACGGTGTTACAGACTTCGTGGAAATCTCCCAACAGAACTATAGGGACACCTGAGTATTTGGTTGCAATTAGAAGCCCACGCTATTGATACTGTGGTATCAACCCTACACCCTAACCTGCACACTATAGCTGCAATCGTGAGTAGAGATTAACTCAACAGCAGTCATTTGCTTGGCCTTCTATGAACCATCTGTGAGCTGTACTGTATGTACTCACCTATGATTTAGATGGTAACTACTCCTGATCGCTACACGTGTGACTGTCCCCCGTTACATTTACATTTTAATTGGTTTTAAGTTAGTTTAGAGCGTGCGCTTTATGTTGTGTGTCAAGTTATATATTAATAAATGATTTGTTATTTTTGCCACATGGCGTTTTAGTGGCAATCGTCCTCTCACAATGTTGGGAGCGATTGCTTACCTGTACCGAATGGTTAACTGAACCACATTTATATATTTGGTATTTATACCTTGTAATTACTCCTAGCCTTGTGTGCAGCCAATGAGGATCTTTGAGGAGGATTCTGTGCCTCCTTTGTATGTCTCTATTTGTTCACACTATCCTCTTTGCACCGGCAGGTAAACTATATGTATACCCTAACTGACATATACATTATATAGCAAGGTGAGCGGTAGATCACAAGTTATGTATACAAGTATTTGATACACCTGGTCGCCAGATTACGGCGGATTCCTCTCTTTTTCATATTTCCCAGGGTACTCGTCCTCTCGCCGAGTACGCTTTGGACTTCCGGACCATCGTGGCGGAGACCTCATGGAATGATAGCTCACTCTCCGCAGCTTTTTGGCAAGATCTGTCTGACGCAATTAAGGACCAGCTGGCCACCATGGAGAGACCCACCAGATTGGAGGAGCTCATTGCAGTCTGCATCCGCGTGGACCAGCGGCTACGAGAAAGAAGACTTGAACGTGCTCTTCCTCGTACCACTTCCCCTCGGTCTACCAGCCGCAACCTCGTTCCTTATGTTCCCCAACCCATGGATGAGCCCGAACGTATGCAGCTCGGAGGTCATCGGCTATCCGCGTCTGAAAGACAGCGCCGACAAGATGGTGGGCTTTGCCATTATTGCGGTCATTCCGGTCATCTTCTGGGAAGCTGTCATCTGCGTCCGGGAAATGCCAAAATCCAATAAGGTATGAGAGGGTGTAGTTGGGTGTAATCTCTTCCTCTCTTTCTTCTCCTAAAAAACTTCCCACCAGAATAATGCTACCTATCTCTCTGGCCTGAAGTGCAAACAAAGGACCGGGCGCTTACCTTAAGATATTAGTACAGGGTGGAGAGTACAATAAAATACTTAATCTAAAACCAATGTATGAAGTCTTTCACAGTGGGATCCGTAGCTTGCGGTGAGTTCCTCTGCTCGACCCCAGAGAGGGGTATCCAAACCCTCAGAGTAAACGAGAATGAAGAAAAAAGGGGGAGCAAAGGATTAGAAGAGATTGACCTATATTACCAGTACTGAGATAACTTAATGGAGTATCTAGCTGTTTAATAAAGGTGTGATGATGAATTGACAATTGTTTGTAGTCAAATACTCACATGGCCCTGTGTGAGCACATATGTATAAAGGTATCTTGCTTCTGACAACTTCTTCTTAACCCAAGTGACTGGTTAAATTCGGATGGGAATGGAGGGGGGGGGGTTAAAATATTAGTAATCATAAATTACTTACACGGCCATGTGTAAGCTCAATCCTTTGAGAGGTTACTATGAGGTGCCTCTAGTGGACCCGTCCGTGGTAATTCCCGTGGCACCGTGTGTTCAGCTGCTGGCGGGCAGGATGTTGGATGGGGGTTCCCCTTCCCTCACACGTTCCAATCCCCCCCCCCCTCCCTGGTTCAGGAAACGGGGATGTGTGGGGTGAGATGATAGCAGGGGGTCAGTGACAATCTTTGGTCAAAATAGAAGTTTATTACACATATAAATGGAAAAAACACTCACAAAATGATGTTAAAAAACCCCGTGGCACTCCTGTTGGCGTGGTAGCAGGTCGCCTTCCAGCTGCGCTGTCTTCCGCGTCCGGGTTCAGAAGTGATGGGAGCTTCTGACGCGGCTGTGACTGCAGTCTGCTTCCACTGGCTACGGAGGCCTCCAATGTTCAGAAAGATGTGGCAAATTAGAGCAACGCGTTTCGCCGTTCAGGACGGCTTCCTCAGGCTCAAAATGTGTGATGTGTATGTAGGAGAAGATCTTAGACACATGCAGTATAGACCTAATGAATTTATTAATTTCACACCACGAGATAACCTTACAAAATCTGGATGATGAGATTAATCAGATTAGAACCATTCTAGAACCACTTATGGAAAGCCCCTCCTTTAACACCTTGAACCAAAAGCTCTCGAAGGAATTAGGTAGTTAAGGGAATAAACCCCTAAGGTGGTGCTTCAAATTGGTGTCGGTTTGAGGACTGTTGTGATCCTCAGTGTAACAGTGGTAGGGCAGATTTGCCAAATTGATAGTTATAAATGGGAGCGGTGAAATAGGTACCCCTATATAGAGAATGGTAGCATAATAGCATAATACTTCATTCAGGCATAGTAAGGCACAATTCGGATAGCCATTTGATAGGGAAAGTGATCTCTAACCTGACCGGAGTGCTTCTCCCATCCGGCAGGTTCCTTCTGTGGCGGGTCACGTGTTCCCGGCGGGTCCTCGAGCAGGGAGGGCAGAGACTCGTATAGCTGGCTCGTTGGTGCCTGCTGGCTATCCGTTCCAGAGAAGGGGACCTCACCGCTGCTCTCCTTGAGGCGTGCATCCGTCCCAGAACAGGTAAGTAAGAAGGAGGGGAGGGACAGGGACTTGGAGCACAGCAAAAAACAACAGGCTGGCGGCAGTGGCAACGTGCAAAAACTTTATTACGGCAACATTGCCATCATAAAAACAGGACAGGTTCTCTGACGCGTTTCGTCTAAGAGACTTTTTCAAAGAGTCAGAGAACCTGTCCTGTTTTTATGATGGCAATGTTGCCGTAATAAAGTTTTTGCACGTTGCCACTGCCGCCAGCCTGTTGTTTTTTGCTGTGCTCCAAGTCCCTGTCCCTCCCCTCCTTCTCGAAGGAATTAGACTCATTAGAAAGAAATATTCTTGTAAATAAGAACAAAAAATTTGTAAGAGACGAGGAAGATTACAGGGAAGGGAAGCAGAGGAAATGGGATAAGTCTGCAACTAGGGACCAAAAGAATAGGGACAGAAGCAACTCCAACACAGGGAAAGAAAGAAGAACATCATATAATCCCCAAGAACCTAAAAAGGAAAGCCCTAGCAAAAAGAGTCCGACAAAAACCACATATAACCCACCCCCAAAGAAACCTGTAGAAACAGAGAGAAAGGGGAATGTAGGTGGGAAGGGACAGAATACACAAAATAGAGACAAAGGGAGAGACCCACACCCAGCAATAAGTAATCAGTCTGAGAAGTATGCCCGACAAGATAGGGATAATGGAAGAAGAACGGATCATAGGTATCATACCCACTATGATAGGAGGGACCAATATGAACCCCATTACACTAGGGATACTAGGTATTACAAGCATGAATGGCGAGACAGAAGGGAGAGATCACCAAGGTGGGAAAGATCACCAAGAAGGGAAAGATCCCCTAGGAGGGCCAGGGAAGAGAGGTCAAATGAAAGATACGACTATAGAAGGGAAAGAGGGGACCATAGAGACAATAGACACGATCATGCCCCTCAGAAGAGCCCAATCAAGGAACGAACTGATAGGAGTAAGTTGGGGGTGTCTTTTTTAGATCAGGCACCAAAGTCACCAATAATGACACAGAACAAATACTCCATTCTAGACGATCCAGGGATATCAGGATCAGTGGAGGGGAACGGAAAAAAAAGAACCAGAGAGGGAAAAGAGGAGGAAGAAAACGCATCAAACAAACGAGCAATGCGTTAAGTAGTGTCTTTAACATCAGCACGAAAATATTGAATGAAGTAGAGGAGAAAGTTTTAGCAAAGGGTCTAAACTTTGCACCCTCTAGAGGCCCAAGTGGCTTCGATTTGTTTGTGGATGCACAGAAATACCTACGCCAATTAACTGTAAAGCGTTTTTTTTAAAATAAAAATACGGTAACACAAAGAGGTCAGGGTCTAGCTATTAACACAGAAACAGAAGTGGTCCCAACTGTACCTGATAAATTTGTCCATTCATCTCTAAAAAATAAATCACATTTCTACCCTAGCCATTGTAAAGGACAATTTTTAGAAGTCTTTAACCAATTGGTGATGGACGACTTTGAGGATTTGGTGAACAAAAAAAGTAGACAGCACAATAACCTTAAAAAGGAAGAGAGGGAAGCACTAAAAACATTGTCAGAAGACAGAAGTATCACTATAAAACCAGCAGATAAGGGAGGTGGGGTGGTAGTGATGGATACACATTACTACCACACAGAGGCGTGACGCATCCTGAATGATCAAATCACGTATGAAAAACTAGAGCAAGATCCGTCAAAAAAGTTTCAGGAGGAGTTGTTGAACATTCTAATTGAAGCTAAGGATGTGGGAATTTTGGGTGAGAGAGAATACCAATATCTGCTGAAATCACAACCAGTGAAGGCGGTATTTTACTTCTTACCCAAGATCCACAAAGACCGCCTTAGACCCCCGGGGAGACCAATCATCTCTGGGATTGGGTCACTGACGCAAAACTTCTCTGAGTATGTAGATCATTATCTCCAAAAGTATGCCACTAGTGCAAGATCATACCTAAGAGACACCCTACAGGTTCTAGGGGTTCTATCTGAGGTTCAGTGGCAGAAAGATTTCCTCATGGTCACGTGTGATGTGACCTCACTTTATACCTCGATTAGGCATGAAGACGGATGTGAGGCAGTAAGGAATGCTTTAGAAGGAGATCCTTTAATCCCACCTGAGCAGAAAACATTCTTAATTGATGGGATTGAGTTTATTCTGAAACATAACCTCTTCTGGTTCGATGGCTCCATGTTCATACAAAAATGTGGGACCGCAATGGGGACTACTGTAGTTTTGCTCCCAGCTACGCAAATATTTTTATGGCACATTGGGAGGAGAAGAACATCTGGCCAGGTAACCCCTTTGGAGCAAACCTAGTCCTCTGGAAGAGATACATCGATGATGTGATTTTCATATGGCATGGGAGCAAGGAAGATTTAAAACTTTTCCTGAGCCATATCAATGCGAATCAGGTAAACCTATCTTTTACATCAGAGATCAGTCCGACAAGTATTAACTTCCTAGATTTGACTATCTACATAGAGGATAGTCAGATCAAAATAGAGACATTTTTTAAAGAGGTGGATGCGAATAACTTTATTTTACAGAACAGCTGCCACCATCCACAATGGCTAAGGAACATACCGTTTGGCCAATTACGCCGGATCAGGCGGAACTGTACGGAGGTAGGGGTGTTTAGGGAACAAGCGGTTATCCTAAAAAGCAAATTTGAGGAAAGAGATTATGAACAGGGGGTTATAGAGAAGGCCCTAAGAAAGACACTGGGACTATCAAGGGAGGAACTATTGAAACCAAAACCAAAACTTAGGGTAGATAATGACAAATTCACAGTTCCCTTTATCACACGCTACAACACTGTAGCCAACAAAATATGCGATATTCTAAAAAAGCATTGGCACATTCTACGGAAAGATGTAGTACTGAAGGACCACCTACCAGAAGCCCCACGCGTGATTTTTAGACGGGCTAACAACATAAAGATGCAATTAGTCCCCAGTGTCTATAGGAGGGAGGTTGTGGAGCAAAATACCAACTGGTTGCCCAAACCAGTGGGCTTTTACAATTGTTTCAGTTGTAAGGCGTGCAAACACGCATCAAGAGAGAAAACAAGCTTTATTTCGACAAAGACTAAGAAATTAGTTAAAACAAAGCAATTTATCAATTGCAAGTCCACTTTTGTCGTATATCTGCTGGAATGCCCGTGTGGTCTCCAGTATGTGGGCCGGACCTCGAGAAGTCTAAAGCTCCGCATACTGGAACACATAGGCAACATTAGGAGGAAAGTGGCAACTCACAGTGTACCATTGCACTTTAGTTCAGCCCATGGGGGTGACCCCACAGGTTTGACCTATAGGGGAATAGAAATGGTGGCGGAAGACTGGAGGGGAGGAGACAGACTTAAGCGCTTACACCAAAGGGAAATATTTTGGATTTACCAACTCAAAACCCTAACCCCCAATGGTCTGAATGTCGACTTGGACATGGCTGCGTTTGTGTGAATGTGAGTAGGAAAACACAATTACACACATTCCCCCACGTTGACCTATGACCTCCACCTTTTGGAAACCCCGCCCCCCCCCCCCCTCCCTTTGTTTCCCCTGGACTGGACTTGATTTGCTTACCATAATGTAGGGGTTGCTTGGGGGAACAAGATATACTGCTTTTTGACCAACTTAACCCTGTTTTTTTGATTATAGATACACGGATAACCATCTACTGTGTATAAATTGCAT
The DNA here is from genome assembly GCF_040206685.1 of Ascaphus truei. NCBI lineage: Eukaryota > Metazoa > Chordata > Amphibia > Anura > Ascaphidae > Ascaphus > Ascaphus truei. The sequence goes on from NC_134485.1 coordinate 254,604,113, forward strand.
TGGCAACCTTATCCAGGTCCATGTTCATTTATAATGAACAGCATGAGTTTTAGCATAAGCACTATCATTTTTAAATTTTAATGTTGAATTATAGGTAAATTGATACTATTTTGTTTCAAATTTTAGCATAATAGTTGCAAGCATTTTTCAAGATATACTGTAATGTAATAAAGTTTGTAACAGATTCGAATTATAACTTATGAAAGAAGAATGTATTAGAATTTCATTTAGAGAATAGATTAGACATATATATTATATATTTTAGTGATTGTAAGGATGCTTTTAAGAGTATTTTATGTTTTTATTAATTTTACTTATAACCATTATTGAATCATATTACTATATTTGATCAAGTAAGCAAGTCTCTATTCATAATGTTTTCTATAATCTACTGCAGCCACCCTGCACATAAATTAGACACCTCAAACTATAAGGGGGTATATCCCTTTAATGAAGGTAGCAATTAAGTGACCATGTTTAACTAATATTTATGATTGTGGGTCTATATAAGTTATGAAGACCCCCAACATAACACATTTTGAGCCTGAGGAAGCCGTCCTGAACGGCGAAACGCGTTGCTCTAATTTGCCACATCTTTCTGAACATTGGAGGCCTCCATAGCCAGTGGAAGCAGATTGCAGTCACAGCCGCGTCAGAAGCTCCCATCACTTCTGAACCCGGACGCGGAAGACAGCGCAGCTGGAAGGCGACCTGCTACCACGCCGACAGGAGTGCCACGGGGTTTTTTAACATAATTTTGTGAGTGTTTTTTCCATTTATATGTGTAATAAACTTCTATTTTGACCAAAGATTGTCACTGACCCCCTGCTATCATCTCACCCCACACATCCCCGTTTCCTGAACCGGGGAGGGGGGGAGGATTGGAACGTGTGAGGGAAGGGGAACCCCCATCCAACATCCTGCCCGCCAGCAGCTGAACACACGGTGCCACGGGAATTACCACGGACGGGTCCACTAGAGGCACCTCATAGTAACCTCTCAAAGGATTGAGCTTACACATGGCCGTGTAAGTAATTTATGATTACTAATATTTTAACCCCCCCCCCCCTCCATTCCCATCCGAATTTAACCAGTCACTTGGGTTAAGAAGAAGTTGTCAGAAGCAAGATACCTTTATACATATGTGCTCACACAGGGCCGTGTGAGTATTTGACTACAAACAATTGTCAATTCATCATCACACCTTTATTAAACAGCTAGATACTCCATTAAGTTATCTCAGTACTGGTAATATAGGTCAATCTCTTCTAATCCTTTGCTCCCCCTTTTTTCTTCGTTCTTGTTATCTCTCTGGCCTGGAATAATTCCCTGATCCCCGCCTCCGCATTCATAGATTCCGGGTCTCAGGGAAACTTTATTGATCAGAGTTTAGCCTATAGGAATAAGATTCCTTTCCGATCTAAAGCTGTTCCAGTTGGTCTGGAGGCCATAGACGGGTGTCCACTCCAACCAGCACTCCAATGGCGGCGGCAGAAACAGCTCAGGAAAACGGCTAAGTGTCAAATGCAGAAATTTGGTATTCCATAGCTCCGGTTCTGGAGGGTCCAGAGAGTCAGGGTTTGGGGTATCTGTAGCCACTGCTCCGGCATCGCTGCGGAACCATCCTTGACCCTCTGGGACCAACCCGACGGAGTGTGGACCCCCTTGAAAGTTCAGGATTTTTCCCATAGACTCCAATGGCGGCCAAACCCCATTGACCCGCTACGGCGGAAAACTCCCATTGACTTCAACGGCGGCATCGCCCCGTTGAAAGTCTATGGTGGGGATTCCCATAGCCGCCAACGGCGGCGGTTTGCCATTGAAAGTCTATGGTGGCGTAGCCCGTTGTTTTCAATGGGGATTTAGTGAAAAACCGTGATTTAATTTACAGCGGAGATTTGTGTATTAAAATGTAAAACGGTTTTAAGTGTATTTGTGTATCTCCGGTTTCCCAGGTCATAGCAAGTCGCAAATTGGACCATAGGGTGTCCCAGTTCCAGCATTGAGAACTGGGAAGTTTGGACCTGCTGGACCCAAAGGAACCGGATATTTTAATATGTTCATGTTTTATCCAACATACTGTATTCCGAGATATGGGTAAAACTCAGAGGAAATTCCTTTGCATACCAGGGTAGCATATGGCCAGAAAGGCGACCCAATGTCTAGGACTTGAGTATGTTTCAAAGGAGTTTGTCACCTCCACTGTTTGCATGAGGGTGGAGACTTCTCAAACCAGAGCAGTCTTCAAGTGTTCCATTTCACACCTCACAACAAAGAATTTCCTGCCAGGTACTCCGTTTGGTAGACTAGCTGGCATTCCTGATATAGAGGAGGGGTTATAGAAATGGGACCCCAGAGCTCTACTACGCATATACCAACTAGCCGGGGGCATGGGTCAAAAAGTGTTGCCACGTTAACCACTGGCTAGAGTTAATTGCAAACCAATCCACGGTACTCAATGTTAAGGATAGGGCACAAAAGGTTTATAAACTGATGTTCACCCTGTATCCTTTGTCTTCAATTTATCATCTGATGGCTACCTGATTGCGAGAGAATTGCTATGCTATATACTTCTCATTCCCCAACCCCAAAGTAAGTGTACTTCTTGTTTGTTACTGTATTATTCGTGTGTTCACCTATCCAAAGGAATAAATATACTTTATTATATCTAAGACTCGTCCCAGTTCAGACCCAGTGATAAATATATATCATCTGTTATATATATTTATGTGTGACTATACAGCCTGCCATAATCTCACCGTGACAGGTGTGTATAATAACTGGTGGCAGCGGCGGGATTGAACTGGACCTGGATTACAGTATTCTGCGGGGTACTGTGATCTAGCAGGAACTTGATGGCAATTGCGAGTTCCTGGGTCTAAAGATATTGAACACACGTTAGTGCAACAAGTAACGCAAGTTGTCACACCACCTCACCTGCTGCGACCCAGAACCATGAGTGAAGCGGAGAACGCCTATTACCTGAAAACTAGAAATCAGCTAAAAGACAAGTGCCGTGCCTATGGACTGGAATATGTGGACCAGGAGGTCGAGGACATGATTGCCGCAATCACAGCACATGAAGCCCAGCTTGCAGAGTCTCAGGATACGACTCAGCTTGCCCTTGTGCAGCCGCCCGGAGATCAGGGACTGAACCCAGTGCCGGAGCGGCAGGATCCCGGGGAGGGGACAAGTGCACCTCCCGGGACAAGTGCAACATGAGGGGCACTGATGGCTACGGCCACCAGTCCGTTTACCCCTGAAATGTTGGCACTGATTACAACGTGGGGAGACCGAGGGACAGCGGAGGAGCAGGTAAAGTTTATCTCAATGGCAGTGAACAGACCCGCTTATTGCCCCCCGGTCCAACCCCGCAAAGATGAACTCCAACTGGACAAGCACAGTCTCACCAAGTACGTGGAAGGCACTGATCGGATCGACATGATTTTAAGGAACTTTGAAACTCAGTGCCGGCGGTACGGGGTGCTTCCCCAGCATAGGGTTGCACGCCTGAACCCGCTACTCTCCGGCTTGGCTAAGCAGACCTTGATGGCACTTACAGATGAGTTTGTTGATAACTATGACCACCTGAAAGAACTTTTGCTGTTTCAGCACGGTTTTACCCCTGAAGCTTACCGGGGTAAGTTCCGGCTGGAGGAGAGGCACCCTCAGGAGACCTATGTCACTTATGTGACCCGCATGGCTTTGTACGGGCTACACTGGGTGGAGGGCTCTGAGGCCAGGACTTACCAATGCCTGCTGGACCTCATCTTTCAGGAGCAGCTCATGCAGCAGTGCCCGCCGGCGGTGAGGGCTTTTGTGTATGATAAAAAGCCCAAGACCTACACCGAGGCAGCGAGGATGGATAATGACTATGTGGTCAGCCAGTCCCAGATGACCGCCAAGGTACCAGCCAAAGCGGTAACCCCACCGGTGACGGCCAAGAAAGCTGTGAGTACCCCCCAGTGGACCCAAAAGCCGCCTGCGGGCAGCGGGTCACAGAAGGCGGGAGAGCTCCGGCATGAGCGCCGGTGCTACAATTGCAACAGCACTGGTCACCTCAGACCAGATTGCCCGGAACCCCTTCGTTCCAACGGACCCTATCGAGGGCAACGCACCCCAGCTGCGAAGCCGGTAGCCCGCGTGCGGGTGGCTTCCACCAAAGAACCAGGACCGGTCATGGAAAAAACTCCCAGTGAGACGTCCCATGTCACCCCTATCCCGGTTTCATCGGTGCCTACAGCCAGGAGCGGAGGACATCTCAGCGCAGACCTGCAGCAGACGGACGGCCGGAGCAAACATCTTACCCCGGTCACAGTTGGTGACCGGCCAGCAGACGGCTTGCTTGATTCAGGAGCCGCAGTGACCCTGGTCCGACCTGATATGGTCCGGCCAGAGGAATTGCTCCCAGGCCCTGGGATGCAGATCACTGTGGCCGACGGAGAGCCACGTTTCCTGAAGGTGGCCCGCATTTTTTTGGATTGGGGGGTGGGCAAGGGTGTGCGGGAGGTGGGGGTTTTACCCGGTTTGGATGCCGACATTCTTTTGGGCAACGACCTGGGACCGATGACCTGCACTACGACCGTGTGCCCCAGCCCGCTGCAGTAGCGGCGGTTACCAGGAGCCAGACCATGGCAATGCCGGCGGCGGCCACTCCAGTCCCCCAGCCTTTGGGACCAATGTTAGCGGAGGGCACAGAGGAGCCCGGGGAGGTAAGCCAGGATCAGTTGCAACCACAGGCTGACTTACTGTTCCCCCTTACCTTGTCCCCTCCCCCTGACAATGACATGACTGGGGGGTGGCCAGACTTAGGAGCCCAGTTTAGGGAGGCAGTGAAGGCAGACCCTACCTGGCCGGTGTGAGACTTCGGGCGTCCAAATCTCAGGCAGGGGAGGGCACTGAGCGCTGCCTATGGCATAAGGGACTCCTATACAGAGAAGAATGGAACCCGGGGATAGAGGAGGGATTGACCGGTAAGCGATAGCTAGTAGTGCCCCAGGGGTACCGACAGCAATTGTTACGGGTAGCTCACTCTATTCCGTTAGCGGGACATCAGGGGGTCACCAGGACGCGAGCCCGGTTATTGCAGCGTTACTACTGGCCGGGGGCATCCCGAGATGCGAGCAATTTCTGCCACTCTTGTGATGCCTGCCAGCGAGTAGGTAAGGCGGGTGACCGTGTGAAGGCACCCCTGAAACCCCTACCGATAATAGGGGAACCCTTCCAGAAGGTAGCGATGGACCTGAAAGGACCCCTCATGATTCCTAGCAGGTCAGGGAAGCGCTACATCCTCACGGTGGTGGATTTTGCCACCCGGTACCCTGAGGCGGTAGCGCTTGGCATCATAAGTGCCAAGACAGGGGCAGCAGCTTTGCTGAACATTTTTGCTAGGATAGGTTTCCCTAGTGAGATCCTAACCGATCAGGGGTCGCAGTTCATGAGTGAACTGTTACATTGTCTCTGGGATGCCTGCGGTGTACAGCACCGGCGCACTACCCCTTACCATCCCCAGACAAACGGATTATGTGAGAGGTTTAACGGGACCCTGAAGCAGATGCTTCGGACCTTTATAGAGGCGGAGGGGAAAGACTGGGAGATTTACCTGCAGCACTTGCTGTTTGCCTACCGAGAGGTACCGCAAGAATCTACAGGCTTCTCCCCCTTCGAGCTACTATATGGCCGCAGGGTATGTGGACCTCTGGACCTATTCCGTGAGGGATGGGAAGGGGAGACTACTGCTACTGATGCTTCAGTGATCCAGTATGTGGTAGATCTCAGAGGCCGGTTAGAGATGCTCATGGGGGTGTCCCAGGACCACCTCAGGGCTGCTCAGACCAAGCAGAAGCGATGGTATGACCAGCAGGCCCATAGCAGAGAATTCATCCCAGGACAGCAGGTGCTTGTTCTCAAACCCACTCGGGAGAACAAGCTGATGGCTGCCTGGTCGGGACCGTACTCGGTTATCCGAAAGGTGAATGAGTGCAACTACGTTGTACAGGTAGCACCAGAGAGGCACAAAACATACCACATCAACATGTTGAAAGAGTACAGAGCACGGAGTATGGGAGCAGTGCTGGCCATTTGTAGCCCACTGCTGGAAGATCCGGCGAGCAATGCTCTGCCTGATCTCCTAGGGGAGGCAAGGCAGGGAAACACTGTAGAGCAGGTAGAGATAGGGGCACAGTTGAGTGCTAGGCAGAAGGGAGAAGCCAGGGACATGCTACACTGGCGACACACTTTATTCGAGCTCGGCTAGTCCCACGAATTCGGGTATACCCGGGTGTATTGAGGCTTGTGACTGTTTTCTGCCCGAGTGCATTGCGTTATTTTCCAGGCAGGGATTGAAGCATTTTATTCCCGCTGGCTGCAATACTGCACAGTATATATATATATATATACTGCATTACAATTCATGAATTTATGCCATCTGGTAGACACGCGAAGCATTGCAGCCTATTAAATCCTAATCATTATCATTTAACAGATCAGCCGCCCGTCAGCCAGGCATGAACCCAGGCTGGGAAGGCAAACGCAACGGGGCTTGTCAGAGGTGAGGAGCGGCGCATTCCAGGTATCTGCCAGGTACATACTGGGTATTTGCTCGAATAAAGTGTGTCGGTGCAGTAGCTCAGTATAGCGCCCTCTTTACTGACATGCCAGGGACCACCCATCTCACAAAACACCCAGTACACACAGGGGACCTGCAGCCTCTGCATAAGCACGCTTATAGAGTGTCATCAGAGGTCAAGACCAGTATGGAGAGAGAGATTGAGGAGATGCTGACCCTAGGGGTAATTACTCCGTCCCAGAGCCCTTGGGCAAGTCCAGTAGTCCTAGTTCCTAAAAAGGACCACCAGGTTTTGTGTGGACTACCGGTTGCTCAACGCTGGGACGGTGTCAGATGCTTACCCCATGCCCCGCATGGATGAGTTACTAGATGAACTCGCAGGGGCAAAGTATCTGACCACCATGGATTTGAGCAAAGGCTATTGGAAAATCCCACTGACCCTGAAGGCTAGGGAGAAGTCAGCATTCATCACTCCAAGTGGCCTCTATGAGTTCTTAGTGATGCCATTTGGGATGAAGAATGCCCCGGCTACCTTCCAACGCCTGGTCAATAGGTTACTGGAAGGGATGCAGAGCTATGCCAGGGCTTACTTAGATGACATTGCTGTCTTTAGTAATTCCTGGGAATCCCACCTAGGACATGTGTCTGCGGTGCTGGGTAGGATCAGGGAGGCTGGGCTTACCTAAAAATCCACTAAGTGTATGGTAGGGATGGCAGAAGTCCTGTACTTAGGGCACAGGGTGGGTGGAGGGCATCTCAAACCAGAGCCAGCCAAGGTAGAAGCCATAGTTGAGTGGCCTGTTCCAAAAACCAAGAAACAGGTCATTGCATTTTTGGGCACCGCAGGGTACTATAGGAAATTTGTCCCACAGTACAGCACCTTGGCCAAACCCCTGACTGATCTGACCAAGAAGCAACTGCCTGTACTTATTACCTGGACTCCTGCCTGTGAAACTGCTTTCCAGGCCCTGAAAACTGCGCTTGCTGGAGCCCCTATACTGGCTGCCCCAGACTATACCAAGCATTTTCTTATACAAACTGATGCCTCAGACTTTGGTGTGGGGGCTGTGTTAAGCCAGGTGGGGGACGACGGCAAAGAACACCCTGTGGTGTATCTAAGTCGCAAACTGCTCCCCAGGGAAGTGGCATATGCCACCATTGAGAAAGAGTGTTTGGCCATTGTGTGGGCACTCAAAAAACTTCAGCCCTATGTATATGGGAGGGCTTCCACGGTCATCACAGACCACAATCCCCTGAGTTGGCTACAGAGGGTATCAGGGGAGAATGCCAAGTTGCTGAGATGGAGCTTGGCTTTGCAAGAATTTGAATTTACCATTCAACACAAAAAAGGCAGTGAAAACAGCAATGCTGATGGACTTTCACGCCAGGACTATCCCTCTGAGACTGAATTCATTAATGGTGCCAGCAGTGCCCCACTCCCCGTTAGGGCCAGTGGGCCACAGGTCACCCATTAAGAAGGGGAGGTGTAGAGGGAGAAAGGGGGTGGCCCGGGATTAAAGGGGTTACACCCCATTTGGCCATCCCCTGACCTCACCCGGGAGTCAAAGGGTTAACTGGGCTAAGACCCAGAACGGTGATTTAACCCCTGTAATGACATGTACATGTGTATTCCCCTGTTTCCCCTGTTTTATTGTAACATCTGGTCTGCAGCACACACACACTGGGATCCATCTGGGAGCACAAGGGTTAATAGTTGTATAGTGATTATAGCCCTTTGTGTAATTTTCCCACCTTTTCAGGCACCATTTTGCAGGTTCCCATAGGCCGCCATTAGGGCTCAATGCTTTTTAATGGTGAATCCTGCTGTGGAGTCCTGTTCCTGAGAAGACCAGCAGATGGAGTCCGAGAGGGAGAGCGGCGGTTTCCCATTTAAAGCCAATGGGCTCATTGACTTCAATGGAGAAACCCTCGAGAGAGCTTTCCAGGAACGAGTTGGCTGCCGTCCAAACCGCTTAACCGCAAAGCAGTTACAATTTCAATAGAAGAGCTTTGATCACTTACAAGTCAAGTTCAACGACAAGTGGCGTGGGAATAAACAGTTCTAGGGCCCCTAGGAATAAAATTCTTTCTGTCCCTAGTTTCTAGACCTCCCCCCACTCGACCACAACCAGGTCCCCGTATCCTGGACCCCCGATAAGGGTCGAACCGAGAAGAGCGGGCCGCGCCATAGGTTCCAATGGCGGCGGCAGAAACAGCTCAGGAAAACGGCTAAGTGTCAAATGCAGAAATTTGGTATTCCATAGCTCCGGTTCCGGAGGGTCCAGAGAGTCAGGGTTTGGGGTATCTCTAGCCACTGCTCCGGCATCGCTGCGGAACCATCCTTGACCCTCTGGGACCAACCCGACAGAGTGTGGACCCCCTTGAAAGTTCAGGATTTTTCCCATAGACTCCAATGGCGGCCAAACCCCATTGACCGGCTAAGGCGGGAAACTCCCATTGACTTCAACGGCGGCATCGCCCCGTTGAAAGTCTATGGCGGGGATTCCCATAGCCGCCAACGGCGGCGGTTTGCCATTGAAAGTCTATGGCAGCGAAGCCCGTTGTTTTCAATGGGGATTTAGTGAAAAACCGTGATTTAATTTACAGCGGAGATTTGTGTATTAAAATGTAAAACGGTTTTAAGTGTATTTGTGTATCTCCGATTTCCCAGGTCGTAGCAGGTCGCAAATTGGACCATAGGGTGTCCCAGTTCTGGCATTGAGAACTGGGAAGTTTGGACCTGCTGGACCCAAAGGAACCGGATATTTTAATATGTTCATGTTTTATCCAACATACTGTATTCCGAGATATGGGTAAAACTCAGAGGAAATTCCTTTGCATACCAGGGTAGCATATGGCCAGAAAGGCGACCCAATGTCTAGGACTTGAGTATGTTTCAAAGGAGTTTGTCACCTCCACTGTTTGCATGAGGGTGGAGACTACTCAAACCAGAGCAGTCTTCAAGTGTTCCATTTCACACCTCACAACAAAGGATTTCCTGCCAGGTACTCCGTTTGGTAGACTAACTGGCATTCTTGATATAGAGGAGGGGTTATAGAAATGGGACCCCAGAGCTCTACTGCGCATATACCAACTAGCCGGGGGCATGTGTCAAAAAGTGTTGCCACGTTAACCACTGGCTAGAGTTAATTGCAAACCAATCCACGGTACTCAATGTTAAGGATAGGGCACAAAAGGTTTATAAACTGATGTTCACCCTGTATCCTTTGTCTTCAATTTATCATCTGATGGCTACCTGATTGCAAGAGAATTGCTATGCTATATACTTCTCATTCCCCAACCCCAAAGTAAGTGTACTTCTTGTTTGTTACTGTATTATTTGTGTGTTCACCTATCCAAAGGAATAAATATACTTTATTATATCTAAGACTCGTCCCAGTTCAGACCCAGTGATAAATATATATCATCTGTTATATATATTTATGTGTGACTATACAGCCTGCCATAATCTCACCGTGACACCGGGGTTCCAGCGGCTGATGTCCGAATCAAGGATCTTCAGGAATCCTGGAAAAAGATCCAAGAGGCTTTGAGAAAGTCAACCCACAGACAAAAGGCACAGGCAGATCTTCACCGCCGTCAGGCACCAGTCTTCAAGCCAGGGGATAAGGTCTAGCTTTCCTCCAAGAACATTAGACTGAAGACTCCAAGCCACAGCTGGCTCCCAGGTACTTGGGCCCATTCTCAGTAGTGGAACGGATCAATCCTGTGGCATATCGTCTGGAACTTCCTCCATCCATGAAGATACCCTCCGTCTTCCACGTGTCACTGCTGAAACCTGTGTTCCAGAGGCCGCGGTTCCACAGGACACCGATTGACCCTAAACCAGCCATAGTTCAGGGGTAGGAGGAGTTTGAGATTCAGTCTATTCTGGATTCCAGGAGGACGAGGGGTTCAGTGCAGTACCTGGTTCACTGGAGGGGCTTTGGTCCAGAGGAAAGATCTTGGGTACCCTACCATCAAATTCATGCTCAAAGCTGCTGAGACTCTTTCACTCTAAATTCCCCCAAAAGCCATATTAGTGTCGTCCTGAGGCCGCTCCTCAAAGGAGGGGTACTGTAAGACTTCGGGCAACACCTCTCCTAAAGAGGGTTCCTCCCTTGCCGCAACACACCCGGCGCTCCCCGGCCCCACAGACTCACCGCAGCGAGCGGGACCCTTCTCCTGCCTCTCTGGTTCCCGCGGCTGCCTCAGGACGTGCGCATGCACGCGCACACACAGGGACTCTTCTGCCCTCTCGCGGGATGAACTCCTGTCCTCTGCTCAGGCCGCGCGCACCTCCTTCCACTTCATTCCCCGCGGTGGTTGATGAAAGCGCGCATGCGCGCGCACGAACCAGAACTGTTACGTCCTCCAACAGGAGGAGTTCCTGCCCCCAGCTTAGGCCGCGTGTTCCTCTCCCGCGCGGCGCACACGCCTGATGCGCTGCACCGCCCACAAGCCTCGCATCCAGCACAGCTGTGGCAATCTTGTTCCCACCAATCCTTATCTTCCCTGGGGCCGCTCCCTCGTCACTCCCCCTCTCCCTATTGGTTCTTCCTCCTATTTATACCTTACTCAGCCATTCCTTCTTTGGCTCAGCATAGTTCTGTATGACCAGTGTTAACCACGGTCGTGTTTGCCTTAGCTCTTGTCCCTTTGTCTTTTCTAGTGATCTTTTGTGTACCGAACCGGCTTGGCTGTGGATCCGCTCTGGACTTCAACTTTTTGGCTAGTGTCCTGACCTCCTGAACTCTCCGACCTCTTTCCTCTGCTTACGGATTCTGATCCACCTTCCGGCTCTGGACCCCAGGCTCTTGGTACCAACTATCTTCTGGAACCTCCCTTCTAGTCCGGCGAGTATCTTACTTTATCTTATACTCCCGTACGGTTCCAGACGCCTATTTTCCACTTTCCAGGCGTGTCCCCGTAGCTGTGGGCGCAGGTGTTACTCTTCTCACCTCAGTTTCGGGGTCTCTCCTTGTCCGTGGTGAGCACAGCATTACACCATGTCCCCTCCGGTCCCCGCTCCCCTTTCTTACCCTCGTTGCAGTGGAGGCTGCTGCGGGTGGCGACGGGCTCGCCAGCGGCTCTCTCCGTAGGGTGCCGCCATTGTTGTGTGCGCACGCACACACGCAAGAGCTCGCGCATGCGCAAATGCGGTGTAGCATTAGTATAGGGCCTTGCCGGTTGACGCATGTGCAAATGCGAGTGCAGCAGCCATTATAGTGTCATGCATGCGCAGCACACCATGCGCACGCGGTCCCAATGATAAGTAGGCTCCAGACTGACTACAACTCCCATGCTGCATAGGGAGATGCTGCCACGTGACTCACCACAATGAATGGGATGGCTGGGTTGCTCTTGGAAGGGAGGAAAGCATGCTGGGACAGGAAGCAGTCAGTCAAGATCGGGGCCTGAATGGTGCAGGTAGTGTCCCCCCAAGGGGCCCAGTTAGTCCCACTGAGACACAGTAGAGATACCTATTGTAATTGCTGTTGGGAAAGCCTTAAGATAGGGACCTTTCCACCATTAGCATTTTTGTGACAGGTGCTGCAGGACATTGCCTGAACAACAGTGCAGCTTGTTATCTGAGAGCAGATCAGAACTCCATATTAGAGACTGCTTACAAGGGATCATCCGGCTGGAAGTCCTTCAGAGAAGTCAGCCTGCGAAGCCATCCAAGTGAGGAGCAACATACCGCGTCGCGGAACCACGTTGCGGTGTTACAGATTGCTGCTCGTTATCCTGGTCTGGACCACGACCAGGAAGGTATTAATAAGTGCACCACCGGGCCCCAACACAGGGAAGCGCGCTATCCCCCACACATACACTCTTGCTTGTGGACACTCAGGGGTTAAGTGCGCAGGCACGTTAATACTCTGGAGTTTCCATCTGGGAGGTATTATTGTGGAGTATTACATTGAGTTATATGATGGGGTTGTGTACAGTGTTATAATATGGTATACGCAGAACATATGTGTCTAGTAAATACTGTTCTTATACAAACGTGTGTATTTACTGTGTATGTTGGTTCCGGTGAGGATCTCTTATCGGTGGAGGTGCTGCACCATGCATAAGTGTATCCTAGGCTCCCAGTGGCGGAGGTTCAGGCCTCCTGTTAGCCACACAGGCAAAAGCAAGACGTGTAGTTTCAGTACACCAGAAAGTAATACATTGAGAGTTACCTCTCGCTTTCAAGTATGTCCTGGGCATAGAGTTAAAATAACAAATAATACATGGTTACAAATACAGTTACATAAGTGAACAGGGTATACATTATATACAAGACATTGCATGCACAGTTAAAGATAATCTATATACAGGCATACCTCGGTTTAAGGACACTCACTTTAAGTACACTCACGAGTAAGGACATATCGCCCAATAGGCAAACGGCAGCTGACGCATGCGCCTGTCAGCAATACCAGCACCCTACCTGTACCATAGCTGTGCACAAGCGGGGAGACTATAGAACCTGTTACAAATGCATTATCTATCTACATCAGTTATGCACGTATTTGACGATTGCAGTACAATACATGTATCAATAAGTGGAAAAAAGGTAATGCTTCACTTTATGTACATTTTCTCTTTACATACATGCTCTGGACCCATTGCGTACATTAATGCGGGGTATGCCTGTATTATGAGCGTATGTAACAGTTACAGACCAGATTAAAATGTGAGACAGTTTTGGTTTTGAAAGAACTTAAACTGGTGGTGGATGTGAGAGTCTCCGGTAGGTTGTTCCAGTTTTGGGGTGCAGGGTAAGAGACGGAGGAGCGGCCGGATACTTTGTTGAGCCTTGGGACCATGAGCAGTCTTTTGGAGTCAGATCTCAGATAATAAGTGCTGCATGTGGTATGTACTCTATGTTGGCAGTTTCTGCTGTGTCAGGCTCAATCCAATTATTTCCCTTTTGTTAGAACCGTAAAGGTGTATGAAATTACTGTCAGATATTTCTAATAGGAGTTGCTGCATTTTCCTTAGAATGTATTACATTTGAAAGGTTATAAAGTTTGTGTGAGGTGGTTGATGGTGAATGGCACTGCCCCTGCGCCTAGAGAAAACACAACTTTACATCCAGCCTCTGCTGATTGCTTGATAACAAAACCCATCTTGCCTTAAATCATAGCCCTGCAAAAGTTACTGGATGACGGGGTTAACCGGGCTCACTAATAAAGGTTCAGCCCACTTGGTTACCCCTGATCCGTGTGTTGAGGTTCTAGAGTGTCAGCTCTTGGACCCAGATGTCATAAATGCATTACTGTGACTGTGTGCAAATTATGCAACATTAAAGATTTATTTGTGTATTGCCTTTCATGGGATGCTGGGACCGGGAGATTTCTAGGCTGTAAGTTTCAGAGTGGGTTTATCCGGAGAAAGTCTTTACGGAATGTGTCTATGTATCGGGGTTCTGGAGTTCTGGGATACCCCAAAAGTTGGATACGGGAATCGAGTGAGATTCTCGGATACAGCCAAGCACATTGCTCCGGGCAAACTTGGACTCTGGAAACGCTCTTACAACTCACTGCCAGGATTCCTGCAGCAGCATCTTACAGACAGGGTAAATGGGTATGAAGGGGTTAATGTATATCTGCAACCATACAGGGGGTCCCTAGTATAAAGAGGGTTCCCTAGTATGAGAGGTGCCCAGATACATGCCCAGGTACCCTGGACCTGGTATAGGGTTTCATGGGGTGCTCCAGCTATGTGACAAAGCTAAGAGTGATTTCTTGTGTGTAAAAAGTTTTAAAGTTATTTGTAAAGTATGCCAAGAATGAGGCTAGTGAGTGTAGGCAACATATACCCTCACTCCATCCCTGACACCACAACAGGGACTTATACAACTGTGAATGAACTGTGGGATTTCCAAGTCATGGATTCCGAGAGACCAGATGGCTACCAAGCTTTGTGCCTATGGGTCTATGTGGAGTCAGGACTTGAAAGCCTCAGGGATGTCAAGGTGTTAGAACAGGAGAGATACTGCAGTTCTGCTTGAGTAACTGCATACAGGGCTAACACAGGGCTATCCGGCCACCATTTGCCAGAGCCCAGACTCTGTGGAGCATGGACAGTGGGTGGGCTCAATATGCAAAGAGGCAGAGGTGCCAGTTGGCGCATGCCCCTTTGCAGAATGAGAAATGGTACCCACCTGGCTTTACCATACCAGCAAATCAGTGATTGGCTGGCAGGAGAATTCCCACGCTCTGATAGGCTGGAGAGGTTTATGAATGGGACCCTGAACCCATAAGGAGCCTTGCAGCCAATCAGGAGTGCAGATTCCAAGCGCCAAACCATCAGCGGCAAATTTAAAGATGCTCTCTACTGAATGGACGCGAGCCGGCTTTAAAGATTTTGACTCAAGAATTCTTCTAAGTCCCACTTCTGAAGAACATAGCGGTCGCATCTGGCATTGCATGCCGAAAACAGTTCCAGGACTTTCGTGAGTACCTACCGGTCATTGGAAAGGGCTCCTATACAGGTCATTTTTATGAATTTCGTTTAAAGGATAGATTCATTCGTTAGCCCCGTTCACCAGTAAGTGTGTTAAACCTGTAAACTGTGTTGCATTGTGTGTATGTCTTTCCTGAAATAAATTACAATTTATTTTACCTCCTTGCTTTGCTCAATCAATGATCCTGGTATAAAAAGGTGTTGATAAACCTGGTCTCCAGTGACATACTGCCACATTGAAATCGAGTCTGTTAAAATGTTTCTGAACCATTGCAGATGTAAAAGGATCCTATCCTCTTCCAAGCACACTAAAACTAGTACAGCAACTATCCCTCCCATACATGGCTCAACACTGATAGATACATTTAAAATGATGTAGTAAACATTCTTCTTCCCCCTTTTGAGCTATCTCACACAACCAGTTTACCTTTGGCAACAATATCCTACTGTTGTGCTAAATACAAAACAGATTTATAAACTATTCGCTTACTTCCCCTTGTCCCACCACTGTGAAACTATAGTCCAACAATTTACCCCTTCGGGGGGCAAGGATAATTGATACGAATATTGAGCCTCTCATTATCAATCGACAACCCTGCCTTCACATGTTGCCCCCTCGTTTCTAACAAAATGGGCTCTGTCGACCCTTGGGTCTTGCGCCCCCTTGGGTATATTCAGCTAATAACTTCAATGGATCATTTCCAAAGCGAACAGCCTTTCCTACAGCTAAATAATATTGGTTGTCTTAATGTTCGAACTCTTCTACAAACGGGCCAGCAGGCTCTCTTTGCAAAAACTGTTTATGATCGAAATGTTGATATCTGCTGCATATCAGAGCCACGAATACCAACCAACGGAATTTCTATATTATAAATCCCGTATACGCGGGGAATGGTTCAACTATTCTACAGCGGTCCAACAAATAGTTCTGGGCTTGCTGGGATCGTCTTTGCGCTAAGTGGAAAAGCAGCTAAAGCAGTAATCGCCTGGAAACCGATAAATGCCAGACTGGCTTATCTTCGTGCAAAAAGCCGTCCGATTAACCTATCAATAATGTCAGTCTATGTGCCTACAAATGCTAATGATCAGGAAACGATAGATTAATTCTACCATCAGCTGGTGGACGAAATCTCACTGATCCCTAGGAAAGATTTCCTAATCATAGCTGGAGATTTTAATGCCTAAGTTGGTGGTAATAAGAATCAAGGCAAAATAACAGATTGCTTTACCCCACATATGAACACTTGTGAAAATGGGGAATGCCTTCTCGAGCTGGCAAGTTACCACGGCCTTATGCTCACAAACACGTTCTTTTGTCACAAAAAACGCCATCTCCAAACGTGGATCAGTCCAGACGGAATGACTAGAAACCAAATTGACTGCATATTAATCAAACAAAAATGGAACAAATCAATCAGTGATTGTAGGTCCTTTTGAGGACGATGTTGTTACCGACCATGCTATAGTTTCTGCAAAAACTCACATTAAGTTCCTAAACAGGACAAAGAAATCAATTCAAATATGCCCCAACATTATCAGTCATCAAAATCTAACAAGAGACAAATTTCAAGAATCGCTTAGGGATAAAACAACACCAACTGCCCAAAAACCCAATTCAGTAGATGAAGCATTGTGGCTCCTCTGATAAAAAATGCAAGATACAGTCAGACAATGTATTCCACCATGCGAGCAACAGAAAAAGGACTGGATTTCACATGATACTATCCAGCTTTCTCAAAGACGGAAAACAGCACTTGCAAATAACAACCACCCTCTTGCTACCCAACTCATCCGTGAAATAAAAAGGAATGCCAGGCAAGATTTTTAATTTTTAAGACCTGCTAAGGAACAGATGATTGTTATTATGTCCTAATATGTAAAACCATAAAATTCAAAGAGGGTGTACTGTGAGACCACTAAAAAGTTTTTTTGTGGTAAGAAAGGTATAAGGTTAAAATATATTGATGTTTTTCTCTGCTTAAAGGAGTAATATACAGTATGTATATGATTATATGCTATGTGAGAGTGGCAGAAATACTTAGCCATCTAAAACACAGTCCAGATCTAGCCTTTTCATGGTCTACATGGTTCATGGCTAACACTTTATATTTCAGCAGGCTTTATGCAGCTCATGTCATCACTTCAATATGGCCATCAAATTGCATAGCTTGGGGCCTGCTTGGTTACCGACTGGCGTTCCGCTCTCCCACAAATGCTCTCCACCTCGGTCCTGGGCCATCACCTATCTTTTTACCAATCCTGATGAACCACCACTTAATTGTAAGTGTTCCATGGACTTTCCACAAATTAGGTATTTGAACAGGATTCTATATTAATATACATACTGTATGTACATGACAGTACATTGAATAAGATACGTATGAAGTTCTGAAAACTCAACCATTAAGAATAGTTATGTTGGCCTCCTATAAGATTTCACAAGCTATGAATCCAAATTATCAGTCATAATTTTGCCAGCTAAGGTTTTATATGTTTTTATTATTAAAATAGCTTTTTGGTAGAAAAATCTGCACTGCAAAATCTATGATAGGCCATGTGGTCAACTCCCTAATTCTTACGGTTTTTAAAAATATACACTTTTTTTTTTTTTTTTTTTAACTTATACTTGTAAATACATTGCTACTGTACCTTGTTGTGTGAATCTTTCATCATAGTTCGAGAACCAAAAAGTCACGAATCAGTCAGAGCTGAGTCACAGAACAGTCATCATCCATGAAGCATTTAAAAGAATAGTCCTACCTTCCATCCAGAGAATGAAGTATGCGTTTTGCTGGAGAGGAGGAAATGCTTGGCGAATCACTTGCAAAATGTGACTGAGTTGCAATTTATTGATGATACAGAAAATGTATGGTGGAAAATAAACGTTTAGCACCTACAAGTTCTACAAACTGGTTCGACAAGAATTGATATTTGTCCAAAAAAACGCAAAAAAAAAAGGTTTTGAATGCATTTTTAATAGTTTCAGACACCTTTACTTGTAACGTATGAATGTTAAGTCTTATAATTGGAACTTGAGTAAACACATTTTTTGTGTATGGAATGCTAGAATCCTGCTAGGATTGAAACCCTCCAAAGACAGAAGTTGAAGACCCCTGTTCTGTTGCTGTAAGAGTAATCTTGATAAACAGATAAGTGAGCAATCTTGTAGAACTACCAAAAAGTAGATGTGGGATATAAATAAATGTAAAATTACAAAATGCTCCAAAAAAATGACTTCCTAAATAAACAAGATATTTTATCATTTCCATAAAGTAGTAGAATACTTTTTAGTCTTACCTCCAATTTACATTTAACAAATCTCAATTAGGAAGTCATATAGAAAACTTTTTTCATTCATGTATTCCTATAATTTTCTCACCACAATAGCCATTATTAAGTTATTAAATTCAATCAAAAACAGTAATAACCATAAAGGTAAGATCCACTTAAGATTACAGTACTTAATAGTCGAAATAAACTAAAATACAAAATACATTTCTTTCTTCAAACCTTTTA
Source organism: Ascaphus truei (assembly GCF_040206685.1). NCBI lineage: Eukaryota > Metazoa > Chordata > Amphibia > Anura > Ascaphidae > Ascaphus > Ascaphus truei. The sequence goes on from NC_134485.1 coordinate 254,622,657, forward strand.
AGATGCTTGTTAGGGGGTCGAAAAATAAAATAATGTAAATCCTTATTTTAGTGGAAATAAACTGGACGACTCAGATAGGAGATTATACTTGGACATGTTCCATTCTCTAAAATGCTCACATAATGTGAAAAGTGAAGCCATATGGCTGATGAGAGGGGATAAACCATTTCAGAAAACTGATAGAGCATTTAGCAGAGAGGGTGTTAACCTAGTACAATAATCCTATTAAGGACATTATTTTTAATTTGTCATGTGTTATCTGAACAGTTCTACTTCAGGAATGGTGCGAAAAAAAAAGGCTTTCCCCCTTCATTTCACTGAGCATTCAGCCTCTTTTCAACACAAATGCTGTCGCAATTTCACACACAAATACATCTAATTGGTTGTGTCTTACAGTGAGCTTTTTGTTATTTCAGTTTTGTCATCACGACTACAAGATACAAAGCTCTTACTGGAATAGTTTCAGAAAGAAAAACAGATACATATTTTCTTTTCTTTTTTTCTTTCTTCCTTCAATTTTTCCCCTCAGAATCAATACAGGCTCATTATCACAGCAAGATTATAATTCAGGTGTACAATACCTGCATTTTCCTGACTACAAAAATGAGACTGTTATGTACCATGTTTCACAGCTGGGAGCTAATATTAATATGGAGTATAAATGCCCACAGTGCTCTGTTTTCTGTCTCAATATTGAACCCCTCTCAAGCCCTTTGTTGAATATTTTTCCATAGTCCATTTTTTATGCCGAGGAAAAGGATTAAAACAAACACCAAAAAAAAAAACATAATTCCCAAAAATACACCGTACAGTACAATTACAATTATGTGAGTGAACAAAAATAGGTAGCGCTAAAACAATTATCATAAATTATACATATGTTGAAAAGAAAATGTTGACTATTCCCTATCAATTCACAAATATGTAATTGGAGGGTGGTTGCCAAATCTAACACTGACCACCAGGTCACTGCAAAAAGCTTGTAACACAAAATAACACAAAATAGATAAGGCGCCTGTATGCACATATTATTGCAAGTAAACTGATTGAAAAATAATGAATACATATTTATACAACCATACAATGATGTTGGACACAAAATCCTGGTTCAAGGGCATGAACGACACAAAGAAAAAACATACATAGTGCAATACTATAAAAACTAACACTAATGCTAACAGAGTGAAATCAACATGTGTTGAACATAATCCTAATACTAAATAATAACAACATACAACAAAAACCTATAGAAGCCCCAGAGAATGCAAAAAGGTGATGAATACTGAATAAAAAAACACATTTATTAAAACAATTGTTAAATAACAGCTATTAATAGCAATATAGAGCAATAGGTGCCCATAAATATCTCAGCTGCATTTGATGCAATTCCCACTTACTAGATGGAAAAAGGTTGTAGGCAGTGGATAGGATTAGAGAGCATCCCCTCTCATTAGTGGCACATCTACTGCAGGGCAACTGCTGGTGTCTGTGGTCTGCGGATCACCACTGGTTGTCCCGTCTGGTATGGATACCGGTTCGGATGGTCTCCTTGTGATGGCTGGTGCAGGAGTTGACAATGAGACTGACGGTACCCTCTCACAACTTGGGGCGGATGGCAGCAAGCGCCAAGATCTAACCATCCTCTGTGGGGGAATCAAAGCCAGTCCTCGCGTCTCTCCTCTCACAACATGGGGCGGGTGTCAGCAAACGCCGAAATCTCTCTGTCCACAGTGTGAGACATACAGCCAGTGCTCCCGTCTCACGAGACTTCAATGACTTCACAGCAGAAATTGAATTATCTGGCATTCAATCCTGCACGTTTCGTAGACCTTATCTACTTCCTCAGGGTGTCTTTATTTCACATATGGAAGCAGTTTATAAACCCCGCGGATCCATGTGATTGGACAAGAAAAGGGGGGGGGGGTTGTCGGCCAATCACAATACGACCCACAGTTGTTCCAAACTTACAGCACACTAGCTACACAGTTTAACAAAATACAATTTAATCACAATATCAATATTAAAAAGATATTAAGAACATACTGTACAGTATTAAGAACAACCATTTCAATCATCAGACACATACTGAAATATACAGCTTGAATATATTATATGATGCCCATGCACTGGAATGAAAAAGAATACATTATTAGTGACATCCCGAATAACCAGTTCTAATGAACTCTGGTATTATATCCAGTTAAAATCACAGAACAATATATTAACTGAGATCATGAAGGTCAAATATTAGAAATAAAACATATAACGGAACAACTAATACTTCCGTACCATGGAAGAAAGTTCCAACAAGAATTGGGAGTGAACTTACACACTGAAAAATATTATCGAACTACACAGAAATTATACTAAATCATAAAATTATTAAATAATTAAGCTAAAATATATCTACATCTAAGGTTGGCAGTGAGTAAGGAAATGGAGAACGTGATGCGACAAATGATCCTAACAGAGGGACCAGATGTCTATCTCTTCATTCAAACCTAGAGGGGCCACTGTTTTCATTTGATATATCCAGAGGCTTTCTTGTTTAGGTAGCCGAGTTCCCCCTACCCTGTCTGATAAAAAGGGAACCACTCCGCTGTTTGGCCGGACTCTGGGCCCTGTTCTTGATGAGGAACCCAAAAATGTTCCCTCTGACGATATATTGTGGGGCCCTTCTCTAAAAAAGGATGATTTTTGTTATACAGTGTAACCAGTATTGAGATTCTCTTTAAATATATTTAAATAACCTTATCAGAGAAAGAAAAATGTTTGATTTAAATTGTAAATTCATCATAGTTGCTAAAGTGTACTACTCAGATTGTAAAATAATCCATTATTACATCTGTAATTGAAACAATCATTCTGTAAAGTCCAACACATGTACTGTAGGAATTTATAACTGAAAATTGTCTCTGTTTCTCTCTCTTTTAAAGAAGCTTGATAGGTGGTATGCCTTTGCCTTTACTGTAAATGTTTTAGTAGTTCATACTTATGTACTATTGTTTGCCATTGAAATAGATTAAGGAAAGTCCCTCCTTTCCATATGTCATGAAAGGAGTGAAGCTAGGGGTGAGTTTGTTGCTGTTTGAGTACTCACTCTGAAAGGTTTAAATAAACCTGGTTATCTTTTGATTCAAGTGATTGAATGGAAAACAATGGTATTACTGCATCTCATTTTATACATACTATACTGTTGCAGGAAAATGCTCATTACAATCAGGCAGCTAGTTGTATGCACAAGCTTCTCAAGATGCAATGCGTGTACACAGTTTGTACCATTATAGGAAATGAGAAAATCCTGGGTAGAGTCCTGTAGGGATTAGCTGATTAACCTTTTTTTTCAAGAAAATCGAAAGCAGTTTGCCTGCCAGTAATAAATAAAGTACAGCAGCTTGCTTTGAAAAATCGTACGTCCCATTGCAAGACAAGGACGATGATGCTGAAAAGACAGGAAAACTAAGTGGTCATTGTAATGTAGTCCTCAGTGACACTTGCCGAAACATATACAGTGGCAAGAAAAATAGTTTGTGAACCCATTTGGATTTTCATATATTTGAAACCTAAAATGGTAATAGATCTTAATCTAAGTCCTAATAATAGATAAAGATAACATGATCAAATGACACAAAAAATGACACTTTTCCAACATTTATTTATCCACAAATGTTTCAACATTCAATATCCATGTGTGAAAAAGTATGTGAACCTTTAGATTCAGTAGCTGGTGGCACCCCCTTGAGCAGCAATGACTTCAACTAAGCATTTCCTGTAATTGCTGGTCAGTCTCTCACATAGGTTTTGAGGAATTTGGGCCCATTCCTACTTACACTTATAACTTAGCACCCTCTCTATCCACCTTTAAGACCCACCTTAAGACACACTTGCTTAAAGAAGCATATGAATAGCACTGTGGATATTCTAAACACGATACATAATGCTTGGCCCCCTGCAGACACACTTACCAGAACTCCCTCCTACTGTCTCTGTACGTTCTCCCTACCTACCAATTAGACTGTAAGCTTCTCGGGGCAGGGACTCCTCTTCCGAAATGTTACTTTTATGTCTAAAGCACTTATTCCCATGATCTGTTATTTATATTATCTGTTATTTATTTGATTACCACATGTATTACTACTGTGAAGCGCTATGTACACTAATGGCGCTATATAAATAAAGACATACAATACAATACAATACAATACTTACAGAAGTACTTCAACTCAGTGACATTTGAGGGTTACCTTGCATATGGACAGCTTGCTTCAGTTCCTGCCACAACATTTAGATGGGGTTTAGGTCTGGGCTTTGACTAGGCCATTCTAAAAAGTGGAATTTCTTCTTCTGCAGCCATTCTTTTGTAGATCTGTTTAGATTTGTTTAGGATCATTGTCTTACTGCATGACCCACTTCGCTTCAGCTCACGGATGGATGGCCTAACATTCCCCTCTATAATCTTCTTATACAACATATAACTCATGGTTGTGTTAATGATGACAAAGCAGCCCCCAAAAATTACACTCCCACCACCATGATTGACAGTTGGAACGAGGTTATTCCATTTGAACGCAATGTTTGGTGTTCGCTAAACATAACATTTCTCATTGGGGCCAAAAAGTTCTACCTTTGACTCGTCTGTCCAGAGAACATTGTTCCAGAAGTCTTGTGGGTCATCTATGTGCTCTTTGGCGAATTTCAGAAGGGGAACAATGTTCTTTTCTGACAGCAGTGGTTTCCTGCTGGCTATCCTTCCATGAACACCATTCTTGTTCAGTCTGTTTATGATAGTTGAGTCATGAACACTCACATTAGCCAAGGTGAAGGTGGCATACAGATCCTTGGATGTTACTTATCTCTTGCAGAGATTTTGGTAGGACAACCGCTCCCTGGTAGACTTACTGTGGTTTTGAACTTTCTCCATCTGTCTGAATTGGTGGAGCCCGAGATCCATAGAAATTGTTTTGTAACCCTTTCTAGACTGATTAGCATCAATTACTGTTTTTCTGAGTCTCTCAGAGATTTATTTGATTGTAGCATGATGTGTTTCCACACACCTGTATGGTGAAGACCAAACTCACAAAGTTTATGATCTTTATATGTACAGCTCAGCCCGGTTATAGCAGCTGACACCAGAGATAGGGGCGGGAGGGGGGCTGTGAGTACGTGTTGTGTGCAGTGTGCTGTGAGTGTGTGCAGTGTGCTGTGAGTGTGTGCAGTGTGATGTGAGTGTATGCAGTCTGCTGTGAGTGTGTGCAGTGTGTGCAGTGTCCTGTGAGTGTATGCAGTGTGCTGTGAGTGTGCGCAGTGTGTGCAGTGTCCTGTGATTGTATGCAGTGTGCCGTAAGTGTGTGCAGTGTGTGCAGTGTTATGTGAGTGTATACAGTGTGCTGTGTGTGTGTGTGCAGTGTGCTGTGAGTTTATGCAGTGTGCTGTGAGTGTGTGCAGTGTGCTGTGAGTGTGTGCAGTGTGCTGTGAGTGTGTGCTGTGTGCTGTGAGTGTATGCAGTGTGCAGTGAGTGTGTGCTGTGTGATGTGAGTGTGTGCAGTGTGCTGGTGCTGTGTATGCAGTGTGCTGTGAGTGTGTGCAGTGTGCTGTGTGCTGTGAGTGTGTGCAGTGTGCAGTGAGTGTATGCAGTGTGCTGGGTGTGTGCAGTTTATGCAGTGTGCAGTGTGCAAAAAAAATGTAAAACAAATGTAAAATGTATTTATTTATTTATTTTTAATTCGGGGTCCATGCTCAAACTGCGTTATACGCGGATCCGCGTTATAGCGGATCGCACTATAACGGGGTTGAGCTGTATGTATGTATGTCTTTATTTATTTTTTGCCATTAATATACATAGTGCTTCACCGTAGTAATAAATGTAGCAATCATATAAATAACAAATAGTACAAATAACAGATCATGGGAAAAAGTGCTTCAGACATAAAAGTAGCATTTAGGAAAAACAGTCCCTGCTCCGAAGAGCTCGCAATCTAATTGGTAGGCGGAACATACAGATACAGTAGAGGGGCATACTGGTAAGTGCATCTGCAAGGGGCCAAGCTTTATGTATCAGGGGTATAGTGTTAGCCACGGAGCTACTAATATGCTTTGTTAAGCAAATGTGTCTTAAGGTGGGTCTTAAAGGTGGATAGAGAGGTTGCTAGTCGGGTATTGAGGGGAAGGGCATTCTAAAGGTGTTAGGCAGTCAGTGCGAAAGGTTTAAGGTGAGAGAGGGCTTTAGATACAAAGGGGGTAGAGAGAAGACATCCTTGAGTGGACGCAAGAGTCGGGATGGTGCATGGCAAGAAATTAGGGCTGAGATGTAAGGAGGGGCAGAAGAGTGTAAAGCTTTAAAAGTGAGGAGAATTGAATGTGTGATACGGGATTTGATAAGAAGCCAGGAGAGGGATTTCAGCAGGGGAGGCACTGGGACAGATTTAGGAAAGAGTGTTTCTGGCAGCAGTGTTTAAGATAGATTGTAGGGGAAACAGGTGAGAGGCATAAAGGCCGGACAGCAGGAGGTTACAGTAATCGAGACAGGAGAAAATGAGGGCCTGTGTCAGAGTTTTAGCAGTCGAGCAACAGAGGAAAGGGCGTATCTTTGTGATATTGCGGAAGAAAAAGTGACAGGTTTTAGATACGTTTTGAATTTGAGAGGAGAATGTGAGAGAGGAGTCGAGTGTGACCCCTAGGCAGCGTGCTTGGGCTACTTGGTGAATGATCGTAGTTCCAACAGTAATGTGGAAGGAGGTAGTAAGGCCAGGTTTGGGAGGAAGTATGAGGAGCTCTGCTTTTGCCATGTTAAGTTTAAGTCGACAAAGGGCCATCCGGGATGATATCGCAGAGAGACATTCAGAAACTTTGGTCTGTACAGCAGGTGTCGGGTCAAAAAGTACGTTTGTGAGTCGTCAGCATAGAGGTGATATTTGAACCCAAGAGATGTGATTAGGTCACCTAGAGAGAGTGTGTACAGAGAAAAGAGGAGAGGTCCTAGGACAGAGCCCTGGGGTACCCCCACAGAGAGGTCAATAGAGGAGGAGGGTGCGGTCTCCCAAACTCAAACCTGAAGTTCTACCTAATTATTTCAATACCATGTTCTAATTATCCCCTTTAATTTAGCTGATAAAACAAGGGTTTCACTTACTTTTGCATATACCCTGACTCGTAATTACTCATTGTATGAGCTAATTCATACATCGTTTTGTTTCAAAAGACATGGAATTGGTTAATATAAACCCTGTTGGATATTTAAGAAAAGATTGATTTTTATTAAAGAAGGTTATCATGGAAAAACAATGGAAGTTCCATAATTATCATTGGGGTTCGCAAACTTTTTCTTGCCACTGTATGTAGGTATGTGGATTGTTGGTACAATGGAATTCTTTATGGCCTTAATCATTTTGCCTGCAGTTACCTGAAGAGATCTGCAGTCGCTTTTCGAAAGAATTGCTTCAAGCAAGGCATCTGATAATATAGGAACAGGTAACGGAGCGCAAATGTCCTCAGGGGAAATAATATAAATAAAGAGAGGGGAATATAGTGCAGTGATGCAAAGCTGGATATGAATAAACATGGGGATAATCCCACTCACATTTTATCCAAATTAATCAGGCACGTTGGGGGAAAACCCCTCTGCAACGAAACAGCAACATACAGTATCCTCCAACAGTCAGATAAGTGGACCAGATCTTCCCTCATATAAACGAAGAGAGAGAAATATAGTGCAAAAGAGTTGTACTATAACATGTTGAAAGTGAAAATACACTTACACACAGCAGGTAAAAACAGGCATTGTGACCACTCTGGGTCTAGACGCAGCTCTCTCCACTTTTCTCCTTTTCCTTCCACGTATCTGTCCACGACGTTACTTCTGTAAAATGGCTGCTGCTGGCGCGATGCGCGATGGTAAGGTTCTGTGAGTTGGAAGCTTGAAGGGGGTAGGTTTTCTCCGTGGCTGCAGTGAATGCGTTAGTCCTCTCAGTGCAAGAGGTGCCCTGCACATATATTTCACTTAAAATGTGATTTGTACTTGCTTTTATTTGTTTGTTCATCTGATAATATAAGCATGCAAATACAATAATAAGCAATTTACTTGGATAAGTTGAACAAGTAGATATGGGGCAATGACCCAATGTTACCATAGCAGCTATAGCTCTGTTTGCATGCTGTGCAATAAGGTAGCTAACTTCATTTAACATTCCACTATAAAGATTTTGTCTGATAGTTAATCGTTTCTGAGGATAGGCAATTGTGGAAGTGGTAGATCAGGAGGAGTATTTCTTTTCACAACCCAAGGGCATATGGTTAGAGACAGTGAATTGAGGTAAAACTTCAGAGATCGTTTTGTATGTGTCAGAAATTAGGAATTGTTTTGAGGATGATGTGACAATGAAACATTGGCCATTTTTATTTGTGCCAGAATGATGATCTTTGGCCTGAGTCACAACAGTGCAAGGCTTTTGCTTCAGGGATGTGCCAATATTATAGGTTTTCCTATATCAACGAGCAGGTAGCAGACTATCCAAACAGTACATGTGGACATTTGACATAGACCTGTATTAGCTTTAGCTTAGAATTTGAACACAAGATATATCATCTTATTTTGTCATATTTTCTTGTTCTGTATGGCAAATGAAAAAATATGAACATAAGCTGTTTGATATTGTCAGAAATGTCCTTAGTCTTCATATACTGTATAGCTCTTAATGGCCCTCCTTGAGCTTTCTGGTTGAATCACCAGCAGCAATCTCTTGTACCTGAATAATACTCTGTACGGTGACCTCTCAGACTATAGACTCAGGGCTATATATTGTATAAAATGTTGCTTTATACTCTACAAAACATAAGCACATAAGAATAGCAAGTGCACCAATGTTTAAATAAATATTTGATGTGTTGTGTGGTGTGTGCAACCACTTCTTTTTCACACAGAAAAGAAAAACGCACCAAGTTAGAGGTGAAGATTAAGGGCCTCATTCAGAAAGCCTCGATAAGGCCCTTATCGAGCACTTATCGACCAAAATGGCTACTCGTATTTAGAAAGCCTTGATAAGTGCTCGATAACAGCCTGTATCGACACAAAATTTTATCACCAACAGTAATTCGCCAATTGAGCGGCGATCAGCCGCTTATCGACCATTTTCTGAAGGATCATAAACTCACGCGATTCAGATACCGCGAGTCGGCTGTCGCGGCCTATCGCAGCCCTAAAAGGCGTTCTTCTCCCCAAATCCAATTCACCTCAAACTTTTGGTAAATTGGTGGGGAGATGGCCTCGATGAGCTGCGATGTGTCGGGACTTTGAAAAAATCAGGCCCTTTTCCTGCCTCGGATTAATGCCGTGGGTCTCCGGAGCTGATAGCCATTAATAGCAGCTACGGACCCCCCCGGCATGCATCCGATGCAGGAAAAATGCATGTACAGCAACTTCATTACCTTAGCGGCTAACCGCTAAGGCAATGAAGAGGTTAAACACCCGTGCCAGGCTTACTGTAAAGACAAACAATACAATACAATACAATACTGTGGCTAGCGAGGGTGGGTGAAGGGGGAGTTCGGCCCTTAGTGGCTGTTTAGGCCTTGCGGGAGGTTTGCGGGGGGACTTAACCCCTTCATTACCTTAGCGGTTAATACCGCTAAGGTAATAAAGGGGTTTACCCCACCGCTACCCCCCCGCAAGGTCTAAACACCCATCCTTAGGGCTAATACCCCCTTCACCCATCTGTGAGGCCTAAGCACCCACCCCGGACTGACTATACCCACCCTGTACCCATTGAGTAGTGTAGTAGTACATCACACCCATATAATAATAATATGGGCATGATAAGCCTCTGTAGCACTCAATGGGCACCCTAATGACAATACATTAATACACAAGACACACAATAATAAAACATAAGTAAACTCCAAAAAAACACACTTCACTAAATATAAACAGTAGCCAGCTAATCCAATCAATACAAGCAGTAACAACATCAACAATGAATTAATTAAACCATTACCCAATCAAACCAATTGATTCCTAAACAAACTCAAAATGAATAGTAACACTAACCAATCCAAACAATGAATTACTACAATATTAATGAATGTAACCATTAAAAGACAAAGAAATAAATTCAAACAATCTCTGAAGTAACCATAAAACACATTAGCTAACATAATATAACATTAAGTACAAGCGAACACCAATCGCAAACTTTTTATTGCATTAAGCATGAACAAACAAACAATCACATCCACATAATAAACTGCAATGAAAAAAAGCAACAGCAATAACAAGCGAGAAATGCCCCCCAAATATTGTCATAATAATGTATTAATCTGTACCCTAAATGGGTACAGATTAATATATTATCAGTCAATGTGCCTTCCCCCAAAAAATCAAAAAACACATCCAAAGAATAAACATGTAAAAAGAGACATTTACAAACATTCAATATATTACTTACCATTAGAAGCGGTGACCCTCTGACTCCCGGGATAACAGGAAGCTCACGTACCTTGAAGCCCTCCAACAGCATCCGATGCCATCCGCCATGAAGATCCGGATCAGGTACCCAAATCTTCTTTTTTCTTTCTTTAATCACCTTCTTCTATCTTCATCTGTAACCATTTCTTGTTCTTCTTTATCTTCTTTCTTCATCTGTCAATCCAAAATACCCCATGTTAAATCCCAACCGATGTTGTCTCGTCGGCTTCTTGGGCTCAAATGAGGCGTCACGGCCTTAAATAGGGCTTGTGACGTCACATTTAGCCTCAAAATGGTTAACAGCCACCTGATTGGCTGTTAAAACCATGTTCCGACTTAAAATTTAATTTTTTTGACATAACGTCACTTAAAGGGAATGATGCCAGCCAATCAGAATGGCTGTGCTTCATTTGCCTTTAAGATGACGTCACAAAGCCGGCGTCACATGGTATTTCAGCCAATCAGATCGTGGGAACCAATTACACACTCTGATTGGCTTAAATACCTTGTGACACAGTGGCCATCTTGGATTTAGTAACATCATGTTAAAGGGAATGATGCCAGCCAATCAGAATGGTTGTGCTTAATTTGCCTTTAAGATGAAGATGAAATAATTGGTTGGTTTAATTAATTGGTTTGATTGGGTAATGGTTTAATTAATTCATTGTTGATGTTGTTACTGCTTGTATTGATTGGATTAGCTGGCTACTGTTTATATTTAATGAAGTGTGTTTTTTTGGAGTTTACTTATGTTTTATTATTGTGTGTCTTGTGTATTAATGTATTGTCATTAGGGTGCCCATTGCGTGCTATAGAGGCTTATTATGCCCATATTATTATTATATGGGTATGATGTACCACTATTCTACTCAATGGGTATAGGGTGGGTATAGTCAGTCAGGGGTGGGTGCTTAGGCCTCCCGGGTTGGTATCGGGTCAGGGTGGGTTAAACCCTTAATGACTATAGCGGTTAGTAACCACTAAGGTGATTAAGGGGTTAGGGGCCATTAGAATGTTTACATTATGTATATATGCTTTCTTGCTACGGAGGACAGAGGGACCTGCTGTTCTGGTAAGTATAACTGTATTTATTTACTTATATATCTGGATAATAGTTATTTTGCCCATTACTGTACTGTATGGGTTTGGGGGGAGGGGGCGGGGGGGTGTATTGATGTTTATGAAAATATTTATTGATGTACATTTCTTTAATAGTGTAGATGTGCAGGGGGTCTCCGGAGCTGAACCACGTTGGTTTTATGTCCAGGGACCCCCTGCTTCCCAAGATACAGACCCCTTTATGGGGTGCCGGTATCCCTCTGCATTGAAATGTCCCACGTCACGTGACCGGGACATTTCCTTGCATAGGAGATACTGGCACCCCATAAAGAGGCCTGTATCTCGGGAAGCAGGGGGTCCCTGGACCTGAAACCAATGTGGTTCAGCTCCGGAGACCCCCTGCACATCTACACTATTAAAGAAATATATATTTAAATAAATAATTTTCGGGCGACATTTCAGCTGGGAGAGGAGGCTCTCTCAGAGCCGATCGCTCTGCAGCAGAAATGAATTGCCAGTTTAGGCCTTTTCAGAGGCTCGATGCTCTCGCTGGCAGCAACTCGCCCGTTTTGGGAATTTTGCTATCACTGGTAATCGAGCCTTTCTGAATACCGTGATAGCAACCCCCAAAAAACAGTCATTAAAATTCCCTGGCGATATTTTTTATCAACCCTCTCTGAATGAGGCCCTAAAAGTTTTCAGTGGCACACATGTGCATATGATGTTATCAGGGCTGTCAACAGGGAGGAAGGGAGAGCTTAGGGACATCTGTACTGGGCCCGGTGGCAGAGCGGGTCTGCCCTGGTAGTCTGAAACCAAAAGTTAGGCCCCACTGGAAGTCGTGACCTACTTCTGGTATTGGCCACCTGGGTGGGCCCCATGTGCTGGGTAGGAACCTGATGGCCCAAGTATCACTACTTCACAGGTAGGGTCTTGGGGGGAGGAGGAGGAAGAGTGAGAGAGTGGGGGAACGAGTGAGAGAGAGGTAGAATGAGAAAGAGAAGAGGGAAGATAGAAGGGGGAGATGGAGAGAGAAGAGAGTGGGAGAGTAAGTAGGGGGAGAGAGTGTGGTAAGAGAGAGGGGAGAGAAAGATAAAGGAGGGATGGAGAGAAAGGTGGAGAGGGAAGGAGAGATAGGGAGGGGAGAGAAAGAGAGGAAAGAGAGAGGGGAAAGTGAGAGAGAGAGTGGGGTGAGAGAGAGCGAGGGGGAGGAGTGTATGAGAGATAGAGAAGGGAGGTAGGGGATTCCCAGGGTTGACAGGGGGCAATCAGACTCCTCCCCCCCTCACCTTGCTGAAACAGGTATGGCCTAGGGTGGGAGGGGGGGAAGAGGAGGCAGAGTGAGATAGTGAGGGAGATTGAGAGAGAAATGGTAGAGTGAGAGAAGGAATGGGTAAGAATGAGGGAGATAAGGGGAAGAAAGAATGGAGAAGAGAGAAGGGGGGGAGAGAGGGAAGAGTGAGTAGGGGGAGAGTGGGGATGTGATGGACAGAGGGAGAGTGAGAGAGAAGGGGAAAGAAATAGGAGGGAGTAAGAGGGGAGGGAGAAAAAACATGGAGAGAGAGTGGGAAGAGAGAGGGGATGAGATTGAGCAGCAGAGAGAAGGGGGAGTGTATAAGAGAGAGAAAAAGGAGGAAGGGGCCTCACAGAGCAACCGACAGGAGAGGATTAGACTCTTCCCCTGCTCAACAACCCAGGGCCCCGCTGTAAACTCTATTCTTGGCTCCACAAAAGCGGTCGGTGGAACTTTCGTGTGCCATAAATCTGTCAAATCTGTCTGGCATTAAAAACAAAGGCAAGTAGAAGCGAACATATGTCCAAGTGCATCAATATGTATGAGTCAAGTCATTATGTTGACGCTTCATCAGTCAGCAATCTTTACTATTAAAGAAGTGTGCATTTGAATAATGGTGATAGAGGATAAGTATATATGCCTGCCTGACTCTACAGTCTATTGGGTAGGGGTATACTCTGAAGTATACAACAAGAAACAAAGAAGTCCAAAGCAACATCCAATGTTACAAAAATACACAGTGAAATAGCAATATATCTCTTGAAAAATGGTCATTTAGTTAACCCCTTGGCCAAAGCGTATAAGCCTGTGAGCCACTTCAAGGCATGTCCAAATCGCAGGTCCTAACACTAACGGATTAAAATTTTTATTTGCCTCTATAATTAGAGGAAGAATGGTCCTGGCATTGAACCTGTCACAACCAGCTGCATGAAAAGAAAACCTGCTTACATGGAAAGTGGGTAGGGGAGAGCTTAAACCCTGGGAGGGAGGAGCCACTGACCTCCAAAACAGCTGAGACCAGCTGGACAAAGTTAACAAACACACTGATACCCAGCAAGCTCTAAGAAACCTCCCAAAATTACCACACACCGCCCAGTAGCAATTTCTTTGACACTTATATACATATATATAGTGGTCATTTTGGAGTGTTTCTGATAGCTTGCTGGGTATCTGTGTGTTTATACTCTGAAGTCTGCCATGGTGGGGACTGTCTCCAGGAACCCTGGAGCCAACTATGGCTGGAGGCGCTGAGACCCTGTGTGAGCTCTAAAGATCACCGAAAGCCTGTCCTGTTACCCCACAACACTGCGGACACTCAGCTCTCACACCACAGACATCAGTAGCCAGCAGAACATCTTCCAGAGATGGGGGGAAACTGGGCTACAATTGGAGGCGCTGCTGAGATCAAGACAGGCTTTCAAGGTCTTGGCAGCACATAGTAAAAGTGACCGGGCCAGACTCCTGATGCTACCCCAGGGAGCCTGGGCATCCATCCATGTTATGGAAGGGGGCACCTCCTCTGAATGGTAATACAGGGAGGGGGTTACCTAGACCCTTACCGAAGAAAGAACTTTGTTGGGGCGCTGTCACGATAGACGGAACTTATTAACAATTTTATATTTTGGGGATGTAGATTGCGCACACAAGTTGAGCAAAATAAATTGTCATTTATTTCCTTACTAGACAGACACACGACAACCTCAGAATACACTTAATAAAAACACTTACTGAAGAGAGAAACGGGATAGAATGTCCAGAAAGATGCAAAGCACCAGAATATTGTCCTTTAAAGTGCAGTCCTTTTGCAAGAGCGCAAATTGCCAGCCCAATACTTCTGTGGATAGTGCAAAGTTCTTTCCGGTCCGTTGGGGTCTGATAGATAACCCCCAGCACTCACGGAGTCCTGACGCAGAGTTATGTCCTTTGTTCCGATGTGATAATACTCTTTGCGTTCCAGGGTCGTTGCTGCTGCACTTATCCGCTGTTAGAAACGTGTTGGAAGTCCGCTCACATTGTTGAATGAAAAATGAAAGACAAAGGGGATAGCTCGGGGAGCATGTATATAGGGTTTGAGAACCTATCTCCCAGATACCCACCCAATCCCTCTCATGGGAATTTTCCCATTCACCAATCCACAATTTGCCCACAGTTGGCAGAGTGGGCACTATACTCCTTGATAAAGGACCCGTTGGTCCGAAACGCGTAGGAGGTCCCTGTCTGTGTCCCCTCAGGGGGTGAATTTGTCTCCTACCATGCTGCAATAAAGGAAAAGTTTTTTATCCCACACCTCACTCCCTGGCTGTGCGCCATTCATTTTTTCTACTGGACTTATCTGGATTCTGGATCCTTCTTGGCTTGCATGCCGGCAGAGAAACCCTGGAGATGACGTGAGTGGGGCTTTTGGTTTAGACTGTTATGGTTAAGTCTGACTGTTGTCATTCAAGCGAAACTTACAAGTCTTTATTTGCCTGCCCACTCCCACTGGTGTCTCCAGGGGCAACATTATTTTGTTATTGGATGTAGTTGATGCGGGTTTGAGCACCCCAACTCTCTATCCATAGAATATACACTAATTAATCTAAATCCATTAACAACATTACAACAACATTACAACATTACAACATTAACAACATAACACATAGTAAAATAATAAAAAAGACAGTGTTAAATAAAACAGAACAAATGATCCTGAATTGACTAAAATGTAGTTAAACAACTGTCTAAGGCTGTCAGGGGGAGACGGAGACTTACACTGAAGCCCAAAGCGGGTTCCGCGGCAAACGTATAGGGATCCGGATCATGCCACCGCAGAGATCTAACCACCGCCCGGGCTTCTTGCAGACGGCGTCTCAGCCTGTCAGAAACACGCGCAGAGTGACCTGTCGTGATCTCTACTGGTTGAACATGATCTTAAAGAATTATGTAAGAAAAAGTCTACTGGATCTTACTCCAACCTTACTTGGGAGGAGCAAAGAAGTATAAAGAAATTAAGATCAAACCCAGACATTGTTTTAAGATCAGCAGACAAGGGTGGTGGAATAGTTCTCCTTAATAAAGAGGACTATTTCCATGAGGCTCATCGTCATTTGAAGGATCATACTTCATATATTACATTAAAGAAAGATCCCACAAGGGAATATTTGGGCTGTATAAAAACACACTTAAATAAAGCCCTAGATATTGGAATCCTTTCCAGACCAGAATATGACTATCTGCTGATTGAGACTCCCACTGTCCCTATTTTTATTACATCCCCAAGATGCACAAATCACATACTTCCCCACCAGGACGTCCAGCCGAGCATACTGCCATTATTAATGTGCTGATTACCCACAATTTCGTTACACCTCCCCCACACAAAGCCCAAGGTTTGCCCTGGCCACCTCCTCTGGGGGTTGGGCTGACCTGGCAGTTTTTGAAGTCAGTAGTTCATGGGGATTGTACTGCAGGGAGAAGCCATCAGCATCACCGTGCTCACTGCCCTCCTTGTGCTGGATGGTGAAATCGAATTCCTGCAAGGAAAGGCTCAAGCACAAGAGTTTGGCATTCTCTCCCAACACCCTCTGTAACCAATTTAGGGGGTTATGGACTGTGAATGACCTGCCATACAAATAAGGCTGTAGTTTCTTTAGAGCCCATACTATGACCAGATATTCCTTCTCAATAGTGGCATATGCCTCTTCTCTGGGCAGCAGCTTGCGGCTCAGATAAACCACTGGATATTCACTGCCCTCCTCCCCAACCTGGCTGAGCACAATCCCAATGTCAAAGTCTGAGGCATCAGTCTGCACCAGAAACTTTTTTGAGTAATCTGGAGCAGCAAGGATGGGTGCACTGGCCAATGCAGTCTTCAAAGCCTGGAATGCTTTTTCACAGGCTGGAGACAGACTACCAGCACAGACAGTCACTTCTGGGTCAAGTCAGTCAGGGGTTTGGCAATGGCACTATACTGTGAAACAAACTTCCTATAGTAGCCTGCGGTGCCTAGGAAAGCCATAACCTGATTCTTGGGAGTGGGCCACTGCACTACTGCCTCTACCTCTACCTTCCCATGTTCTGGCTTGAGGTGCCCTCCAACCACCCTATGAGTCACAGGAAAATAACTGAGCATTGACTTAGGAACTGGAGAATGAGAGGGAGAGAGGTGAGGGGGAGAAGGGTGGAGAGGGGGGAAGGACAAAGCGGGGAGAAAGAGAGAGCGTGAGGGGGATAGAGAGAGGGAAGGGGTAAGAGAGGGGTGAGAGTGAGAAGAAGGATTGTATAAGAGAGAGAGAAGGGAGGGGGCTCGCAGGGCCACCAACAGATGGGGATCAGACTCCTTCTCTTGCTCAAGAACCCATGGCCTCAATGCAAACGCTCGTCTTGGCCACACGAAAGCTGTCGACGGCCCTGTATGTTATATTGAGCTACAAACATGAAATACTTTTTGGACACTTTATATCATCATCATAGACATATGCTGGGTGTAGTTTGTAATAGTGGATTCACTTAGGTTGCTGGTGGATTTGAACAATAATGGTCCTTACTTTATTATAGCTTGTTTAAGGTTTATTTGTAAATAGTATACTGCTGTTCAGTGGATTGATCACCCATATTAGAAGTGTAGCCCCCCTCCGGTGACTACTAATCATATATAGGGTTAACAGCCTTAAGGGGTTAACTATGTGGGATTACTCAGGTTACTCCCCTCTCCGTCATGTGATGTAGGATGACAATGCAGAAGGGATGCCCCTCCCTTGTATGTCTTGCGACCAGTGATGTCCCCATAGGAAGATAGAAGGGTATATATAGCTCCACCCTATGTTCTAGAAACTGGGTTTTCATAGTTCTTACTGGTGTCCTCACTGTGAGTCCTGTAAATAGGTTTGTGTATATAGTTATGTGTATTAAGAAGTGTCCTGTCACTGGTTGTTGTTTTCAGTTAGGAAAGTGCCCAATAAGTAAGTCAGTTGTAATGATCCAATAGTATTCTCACTATTGAAAAGGAGGAAGCATGGCCTTGATACAGTGGTGGCCGCCTTTAGCCTCCTGCGGCAGTTTCGGCGCGAAATTCAAACTTGCGGGCAGATGCGGCATGTTCCGGCCATGTTACGGCCGTTTTTGGCGCAGCGGCGTTTTTCATTGTTTAGCGCTATTAGCGCTGTCTAGCCATTCTGCGCTGAATGCGGCTGAACACGGCTGAACGAGTGAAAGTGGCGTGGCATACGGAGAACATCCCCGAAAAAATTCGGGGATGTAGGAGGTTAAAAGGGGCCGCAGCAGTAGGAGTTCTCTGCATAGTACAGTAATTTCAGAATATGTTTGGACCGTCCTAACTGGATGTTTTGCAGCAGCGGAGGGGGCATGGGCAAGATGAAGATGAGGATGGCCTTCATCATGGCAGCCGGACATGGGTGAGTGCTATATGTATTTAATGTATTGATTGGTGTTTATGTATTTAAAATGGGCACATTCACTATTATCCATTTGTGGATAATAGTAATTGTGGCCATTACTATACAGCAAGCATGTCAAACT